>NC_080044.1:42745888-42949374 GCF_012489685.1 Lotus japonicus
GCAATATATTCTGCTTCAGCTGTAGACAATGAGACACAATTCTGCTTCTTGCTAAACCATGAAATCAAATTATTCCCTAGGAAGAAACATCCACCGGATGTGCTCTTTCGATCATCTGCACTACCTGCCCAATCTGCATCACAGAATCCAACTAAAGAGGAATTTGTATCATGAGTATAGAGAATACCATAGTCACTTGTGCCATTGATGTACTTGATAATTCTCTTGACTTGTAGCAGATGACTGGCTTTAGGAGCTGCCTGATACCTAGCACAAACTCCGACAGCAAATGTGATGTCTGGTCTGCTAGCAGTGAGATATAACAAGCTACCAATCATGCTTCTATAGAGACTTTGATCAACATCTTCCCCCTGTTCATCCTTGGAAAGTTTGATGTGTGTAGCAGCAGGAGTTCTCTTGTGACCAGCCTTCTCAAGGCCAAACTTCTTGACTAGCCCTTTAGCATACTTACTCTGTGACATGAACATAGAATCCTCCATTTGTTTCACTTGTAGTCCTAGAAAATAGTTCAATTCACCAACTAGGCTCATCTCAAATTCAGATTTCATTTGTCGGACGAAATGCTCCCCATTGAGTTCGACATTCCTCCAAAGACAATGTCATCCACATAAATCTGTGCTATCATGAGCTTACCTTTGTCATTCTTCACAAACAGAGTTTTATCAATTCCACCCTTACTGTAACCATTGCTTACAAGGAATTCAGTTAACCTTTCATACCAAGCCCTAGGTGCTTGCTTCAAGCCATACAATGCTTTCCTCAGTTTGTACACATGATCTGGATGATGTGGATCTATAAACCCTTTAGGTTGTTCAACATATACTTCTTCACTCAAATAGTCATTCAGAAAAGCACTCTTCACATCCATCTGATAAAGTCTGAACTTCAAGAGACAAGAAACACCTTACAAGAGTCTTATAGATTCCAGTCTAGCTACTGGAGCAAAGGTTTCATCAAAATCAACTCCTTCTATCTGAGTATATCCTTGAGCCACTAGCCTTGCTTTATTCCTTGTGACTGTTCCAGTTTCATCTGATTTGTTCTTGAATATCCACTTAGTGCCAATGATGTTTACTTCTTCAGGCCTAGGCACTAACTCCCATACTTCATTTCTCCTGAACTGCTCTAGCTCCTCTTGCATAGCATTTATCCAGTATTCATCAGTGAGAGCTTCATTTACATTCTTGGGTTCTATCTTAGAGATGAAAACAACTGTGAGCAATCATTCTTCTGGATCTGGTAGTCACCCCTTCTTGAAGATTCCCAATAATGTTTTCTTGAGGATGATTCTTCTGAACCCTGATTGATGGAGCTTTGTTTGATGTGATATCTTTGTCTTCCTTTTCATCAGCACTTGTTTCTGACTCATTGTCGAGGGCGGTTGCTGAAGCATCGGCTGGAACATCAGCACCATCATCATCTTCATTCAAAACTGTTTCTTCCTTCTTGCTTGGTTCATCATCCACAGTCACATTCACAGATTCCATCATGGTCCTTGTGCGAGAGTTAAAAACTCTATAAGCTTTGCTGTTCATAGAATACCCATGAAAATTCCTTCATCACTTCTAGGATCAAGCTTCCTCTTAGGATCACGGTCTGCAAGGATATAACATTTACTTCCAAATATGTGAAAGTATTTTACAGACGGCTTTCTACCTTTCCATAGCTCATACTGTGTAGAGGATGTCCCTGCCCTGATGGTGACTCTATTATGTATGTAACAGGCAGTACTCATAGCTTCAGCCCAGAACTGGTGCGGAATCTTCTTAGCATGTAGCATTACTCTAGCTGATTCATGGAGAGTTCTATTTTTCCTTTCAACTATTCCATTCTGCTGTGGAGTGATGGGGGCAGAAAATCCATGGCTAATACCTTCTGTTCCACAGAACTCCAAGAATTTTGAATTCTCAAACTCCCTTCCATGATCACTTCTGATTCTCACAATCACACAGTCCTTCTCATTCTGAAGTCTCATACATAGATTCTTGAATATTTCAAAAGTCTCTGATTTTTCTCTCATAAATTCAACCCATGTATACCTTGAAAAATCATCTACACAGACAAACACATACCTTTTTCCTCCCAAGCTTTCAACCTGCATGGGACCCATGAGATCCATGTGAAGCAATTCTAGAACCTTTTGTCGTGGTCTGATGCTGGAGCATCTTGTGTGGCACCTTGGTTTGCTTACCAATCTGACATTCTCCACATAGCTTTCCTTCTCGCAAGCTCAAATTGGGCAATCCCCTTATTGCTTCATCTGCAAGAATCTTTGCATGCTCCTGTAGTTGAGATGTCCTAGTCTTTGATGCCATACATTCACCTCATCTCCTTTAGTTAACAAACATCTGGAAACATGAGCTTTTTCTTCTGATGTCCACATATAACAATTGTCTTTTGATCTGACTCCTCTCATCACAACTCTCTCATCATCAGTGGTCACACACATCTATTATGAACTTCACATCATATCCTTGATCACACAATTGACTTATGCGATTAGTTGGCTGTTAAACCATTCACCAAGTAACACATTGTCAAGTTAGGAGATTCTGTGCTAACAAGTTTCCTACTCCCTTGATCTTTCCTTTAGCTCCATCTCCAAAGTAACATAGTTGGTGGAGTGACTTCTGATGTCTTGCAAGAAGCTCTTGTTTCCTGTCATGTGTTTTGAGCAGCCACTATCAAAATACCAATCTTCCTTTGATGATGCTCTGAAGGACGTGTAGGCTACCTGACATCTGACTTCACCCTTGGGCTTCCATTGCTCCTCATCTGAACAGGCTTTTTCTCGTGCATCTGAGGATAACCATATAACCTGTAACAGTAGGGCTTTATATGACCATTCTTACCACAGTAGTGACACTTCCAAGGTACAGTTTTGTCAAGCTTAAGCTGGGGTTTCACATGCAAGGTACATGTCGAGGCAATGAATCTGACAACTGATAATTTCTGGGCTTCTTGAATTCAGTTTGTTTTGCAGCAGACACAAATTTCTTTGAACCTTTCTGATTTCCTTTGTTTGCTGTTTTATAGTCAAAGCCAATTCCCTTCAGACTCCCTCCTTGCTTGCTAGTTTCTTTCAAAATTTCGATCAAGCATATCAGAACCACTGTTCAACATTCTAACAGATTTGTGAGTAGCTTCAAGCTTCTTGTCAGAGTTGCCACTTCCTCTTGAAGTCCTGCATTAATCAACACTAGATTAGTCTTTCAATAACATCAACATTATTAAACTTACTTTGCCATTCCTCCAGATCTTCCTTCAGCTTTGTGTGAGCTCTTTCAGCCTTTCATTCTGAGAGACAAGATGTTCTATCTCACTTTGCTTTTCTCTCACAAGTTTACATGCTTCTTCCCACTTGATGTGTAGCAGCTTGTAAGTCTCAGCCAGTTCCTCATCTGTAATGTCCTCATCACTTGTATCAGACTCATAGATGGTTCCAGAGAAAGCATTGACTTTGTTTGCAGATATCTCCTCCTCATCTTCAGTGTCTTCATCTGACCAAGTTACCATCATACCTTTCTTCTGCTTCTTAGATAGGTGGCGCATTCAGACCTGATATGACCATATCCTTCACATTCATGACACTGCACTCCTTTATTCTGACCAGATCTTTCTTCTTCTTTGGTCTTCCTCTGTGAATTAGAGAGCTTGGGTTTGTTATCGAACTTCATGTCCTGGACATTAGGCCTGGTTCTTTTGTCAATCTTTCTCAATGCTCTGTTGAATTTTCTTGCTAGCATGGCCAGAGCCTCAGAAAGATTTTCACCCTCACAATCTTCATCATCACCTTCATCAGTGTTTGACACAAAAGCAATACTCTTATTCTTCTTCTCAGATTTTCCACTAAGTTTCAACTCAAATGTCTGCAAAGAGCCAATAAGTTCATCAACCTTCATGTTCTCGATGTCTTGAGCCTCCTCAATTGCAGTGACTTTCATAGCAAACTTCTGAGGAAGAGATCTCAAGATCTTCCTTACAAGCTTCTCATCTGACATAGGTCTCCCAAAGCAAATGAAGCATTAGACAAGTCACGGACACGCATGTGGAATTCTGAAATAGTCTCTTCTTCAGTCATCATCCAAATTTTCAAATGAGTAGTAAGCATCTGAAGCCTTGACATCCTTACTCGAGTAGTTCCTTCATGTGCAGTTTTCAGAATTTCCCAAGCATCCTTTGCCACAGTACACGTATTGATCAGCCTAAACATATTCTTGTCAACTCCATTAAAGATAGCATTTAGAGCCTTTGAATTTCCAAGAGCAGCTTCATCTTCAACACTGGTCCATTCTTCTTCAGGTTTTTCCACAACAGTAGTAAGGTGCCTTCAACCTCAGCCTTAGTGGGTGCTTCCAACCCCTTGACAATAGATTTCCAAGTCTTGTTGTCAATTGATTGAGAAAGGCTGTCATGCGAACCTTCCAGTAGTCATAGTTAGTACCATCCAGAATGGGTGACCTATTGACTGATCCTCCCTCCTTGTTATCCATGAGAACTTGAATAAAACTCCCTGGAGCTCACCCAACCAGAACAGGGTGCCTGCTCTGATGCCAATTGTAATTCAGGTTCCCTCTGATACGATTATCCTGCCCGATGCTGGGACAAAGAGGTTCGACAACCGCTTAACAGTAAAACAAAACTTAACAACAGAAACAATAACACACAGTAATTGTTAACCCAGTTCAGTGAAAAATTTCACCTACGTCTGGAGGGTTTGCACCCAAAGAAAGGAAATCCACTATCTCAAGATTCAGGAATTACAGACACTCATGAACAACTCAGTTCATAGTTCACTTCCTAATCTACCCAGTGTATTTCTACTTAGAATCTCAACCTAAGTATGAGAGCCCCTCTCACTTCCTCTCAATCACTGCCACAGTGATTGGTAAACACAATGAACAAGTAGAGTTTGAATGCAATCAAACACACAAAATCTCTCTTTGCTTTATAGAATCAGTGAGCAAAGACAGATTCACAACAACAAAGGACAAAGCACAATAACAAATCCTAAAACACTCGATCTCTCTCTATCAGCTTCGATTTCTTCATGTTTTAGGTCTTCATCCTTTTATAGACTTCAGCAGCGTAGCATGGGCTTTAGGGTTGGCACGGGCTGAAGAAACAGATTGCAGTAACAACAATTCAAAAACGCAATCTTGATAGATTCGGTTTCTTATTGCACAAGTAAGATAGAAACCAATCTTTTACAAAGATTGTTTCAACAAATAACAACCCAACAAATAAACCCTTCTGGAATAGCTACTTGCTCCTCAAGTAACTCAAAAACATATCTTCAGTAAATCTTCAGAGGGCCCACAACAGAAACACAAACTGAGGACTGATGCCCTAGCTTCACGAGGTCAGATGGCCACGGCATCTGCTTCGACAATCGGTTGTTTTGACAAAATGCATGGCAACATGTTCCAACAATCTCCCCCTATGTCAAATTTTGTCTAAAACAACTCACAATCAGAAGGATAAAAACAAGAGAAACAATTCTCCCCCTTAGTCAGAGCTCCCCCTCAACTAATGCAACTCCACAACCACTATCATACTTCAGAAGGCATATCGAACAAAAATACTTACAAACACAAAACCAGAAGTACAAACAGCCTCAGCACTGATGACACCAAATAGAACAGCTTGAACATCATAGTATCAGAAATACTACCATCAGAAGCTGAGCACATGATCAGAAGTACTACTATCAGAAGTAACGTTTATAATAAGTTCAGAAGTACTGCCTTCAGAAGTGGCAACACATAAGCTGTCAGAAATACTGCTAATCAGATGCATCGTTTCAGAACTACTGCTATCAGAGTTAGCACACATAAGCTATCAGAAATACTGCTAACAGAAAACCTCTTGAAACAAACTAGCCATGATCTTGAACTAGCTTCAATTAAACAAACCAAAGCTAACACTATCAGAGCTAACACAATCAGAAGCAACTTCACACAAAACTCACAGTAGACTAGGTCTTCACAAACTTCTGAAAACTCAAACATCTGAACACTATACACAACTTCTGAAATCACAGACTTCTGACCATACTCCCCTTTTTAGCACAAATTTGCAAAGGGTGCACCAAAAACAAAAGACAATAGCAAAAGAACAAAGCAAACTAGTTCAGAACTGGACTCCTCCCCAGACTCGTCTGCACTTTCTTCAGATCTTCCTCCTCTTCATTACCGCTTTCTGAGCAGCTTAGCACAGCATTTGTTCACCACCTTGGCGTTCTCTTCCTGCAGCTTAGTACAAAGCATCAACTTTGAGCTTCCTGGCAGTGCTCACCCTGATTGTCTCCTGCAAAGCCTTGGAAACTTCCTGTAATTCAGCAATTATGGCTGAGTGCCAGATTCAGTCACTGGAGGAGCAGATTTCTGCTGGTTGGTAAGCAATGTCTAGCACATTGGCTCCAGAAACAAACGTTGATCCAAAGTGATTGGAACTCCACGAGACATAGCTACATCATCAGCCCTGAGAATCTGAGGATGTTGCTTCAGAATGATCTCAGAGATAAGGGAAGGAAATGAAACAGGCAGCTTCACAGCACAAGTATCAGCATGCTTCAATGTTTGCTCAAACACGAAAGTTCCAAAATCAAATGCAATAGACTTGCCAATCCTGTAGATCAACTTGGCAAGCGTTGCAGAAACACCAGAGGTATGCTGAGTAGGAACCCAATTCACAGCACCAATCCTGTTAAGAATAGCATACTTCACACTGAGATTTCCAGTAGACAACAACTTCTTGCTGGGCCACTTCTTCACATGACCTGCAGTAAGCTCCTTGGCAACATCATCCATGGACACTTTCATCAACAAATTCAATAGCACTTCTGCCAAGTGCTTGATTGATAACAGCAGGTGAAAACATCACACATTCAGCCCTCACATAGACTTTCCTGAATTCTGCACGTCAGGAAGTCCTACCACTCACAGAGAGATTCACCAAGAACTCTCTCACAGCTTCTCATAGCACCTTCCAACATTCTGAATAGTCTTCATCGACCTGCTTTCCCAATTAGTGTAATTACATCTCTGCATCAAGAACATCCGAACCAACTTCCCTTCCTGCATTCTCCTCTTGCAACAAACCTTCCACTCTGAACATTCTCTTCTAAGTGGAAAGACACTCTATCAATAGGAACAGCAGGAACATTCTGAGGAATACGCTTACCAGAAAACTTCTTTTCTCAGAAGATCGAATGTCTTGGATACCAACTTGTAAGATCAAGTTTTGATCTAGTAGTACAAACTCTATGTTTGATGATTACAAGTTAACCTTTTGATATGAACAATTGTGGTACTCTAACGTGTTTTTCTGAGTGTGTTATTTACAGGCTCTGACCTCAACTCAATCTCACACAAATCAGAAGCACTGTGTATAAAGGGTAACCCAAGCAACGCTTTCGCATTCACCATGTTCAGTATGAACAGTGGAAAAGCTTCAGAAGTTCTGAAGCTATACAAACTCTGATGTGGACTCAGTCGCTAGAAGCTCTGAAGATCCAGAAGTTCTGATAACCAAGAAACACTGAAGGTTCAGATGTTCTGATGGTGTAGAAGACTCTGAAGATCCAGAAGCTGAATAGTGGAAACTCTGAAGTCCAAAAGCAAGAAACTCTGAAGGCCATGTTCTTCCCTCTAAGTTCAGAATCAGAAGATACAATGGTCAGAGGATCTGTGCTTTCCCTCTGACTCTGATCAACCGGCTTCACAAGTTCCAATATGAAGTATTCCTCTTATCAGAAGTCTCCTAGGTTAAAAGGTCAAGTCGCTATCCAAGTACAAAAGCAAGTGTACCTTCCTGACGACCTACCTAACGTTCTCAGCCACAGCAGAAGCTGGATTTTCCAGAACTGCCCTCCAACGGTAGCATTTCCCATGCAACGCTCAACCCTAATCCTTGGAGTATATATAGAGGCTGAAGATTGAAAGAAGCGGCGAGAAGAAACTAGCAAGAAGCAATACACACGCGCAAGACATATTCAAAAATATTCTAAGCTTTCTTCATCTGTAATTTATTTAGTTTACACTCAGCTTATTTAGAAGCAAACCTTGTAAACACCAACCTCAAACAGTTGTTTGATTTCCTTAAGGACCGGTAGTCAGTATCCTTAAGAAGACTAAGAGAGTGAATCTTAGTGTAGTTCCTTTAGGAGATCAAGGTTGATCGGATCCTAGAGAAGACTAAGAGAGTGAATCTTAGTGTGAGCTAAGTCAGTGTAATTGTTAGTCACTTGTAGGTTTCAAGTGCAGTTGTAACTCTTACCTGATTAGTGGATTGCCTTCATTCTAAGAAGGAAGAAAGCACCTTAACGGGTGGACTAGAGTAGCTTGAGTGATTTATCAAGTGAACCAGGATAAAATCCTTGTGTGCTTTTCTATCTCTTATCTTTAGCACTTAAGTTCTCGAAAGATTTGTCAAAATCTTTAAGGTGGTAGTTTTGTACTGAAAACGTTATTCAAACCCCCCTTTCTACCGTTTTTCATACCTTCAATTGGTATCAGAGCGCAAGTTCTGATTACCACACCTAACAGTGTTCAGTGATCCGGGCCGGTGTGAAAAACAATGGCTGCCACCACCAGTGAAACTCAAAGAGATGGTTACAACGCAAAGCCTCCTATGTTCGATGGTCAAAGGTTCGAATATTGGAAAGATAGACTGGAAAGTTCTTTCTGGGTTTCGATGCAGATCTCTGGGATATTATTGTGGATGGCTATGAGCGTCCAGTTGATGCAGATGGCAAGAAGATCCCAAGGTCAGAGATGACTGCAGAACAAAAGAAGCTGTACTCACAACATCACAAAGCAAGAGCAATTCTTCTAAGTGCTATTTCCTATGAGGAGTACCAGAAGATTACAGATCGTGAGTTTGCTAAAGGCATTTTTTGATTCTCTGAAGATGTCTCATGAAGGAAACAAGAAAGTCAAAGAATCAAAGGCATTGTCTTTGATCCAAAAGTATGAATCCTTCATCATGGAGCCAAATGAGTCCATTGAAGAAATGTTCTCCAGATTTCAATTGCTTGTAGCTGGCATTAGACCTCTCAACAAGAGCTACACAACAAAAGATCATGTCATAAGGGTCATCAGGTGTCTTCCTGAAAGCTGGATGCCTTTGGTGACTTCAATAGAGCTCACGAGAGACGTTGAGAATATGAGTTTAGAAGAACTCATCAGCATTTTGAAATGCCATGAGCTGAAACGCTCAGAGATGCAAGATCTGAGGAAAAAGTCCATAGCCTTGAAATCCAAATCTGAAAAGGCTAAGGTTGAGAAGTCAAAGGCTCTTCAAGCTGAAGAAGCATCAGAAGATTCTGATGAAGATGAGCTGACTCTGATCTCCAAGAGACTCAACCGCATCTGGAAGCACAGGCAGAGCAAGTTCAAAGGCTCTGGAAAGGCAAAAGGCAAGTATGAGTCCTCAGGCCAGAAGAAGTCTTCAATCAGGGAAGTCACATGCTTTGAGTGCAAAGAATCTGGGCACTACAAAGTGATTGTCCAAAGTTGAAGAAAGACAAGAAGCCAAAGAAGCACTTCAAGACCAAGAAGAGTCTGATGGTGACATTCGATGAATCAGAGTCAGAGGATGTTGACTCTGATGGTGAAGTCCAAGGACTCATGGCCATTGTCAAAGACAAAGGAGCAGAGTCAAAGGAAGCTGTTGACTCTGACTCAGAATCAGAAGGAGATCCAGACTCTGACGATGAAAATGAGGTATTCGCTTCCTTCTCTACCTCTGAACTGAAACATGCTTTGTCTGATATCATGGATAAGTATAACTCCTTGTTGTCTAAGCATAAGAAGCTGAAAAAGAACTTATCTGCTGTTTCTAAAACTCCTTCTGAACATGAGAAAATCATATCTGATTTGAAAAATGATAACCATGCTTTAGTTAATTCTAACTCTGTGCTTAAAATCAAATTGCTAAGTTAGAAGAAGTTATTGCCTGCGATGCCTCTGATAGTAAGCATGAATCTAAGTATGAAAAATCTTTTCAAAGATTCCTGGCTAAAAGCGTAGATAGAAGCTTAATGGCTTCAATGATCTATGGCGTAAGCAGAAATGGAATGCATGGCATTGGCTATTCTAAACCAATTAGAAATGAGCCTTCTGTGTCTAAAGCTAAATCTTTATATGAATGCTTTGTTCCCTCTGGTACCATATTGCCTGATCCTGTACCTGCTAAAGTTGCTAAACATCCTCTTAAAAAGGGATCTTTCTCTATGACTAAATATCATGCAAATATTCCTTTAAAATATTATGTTGAGACACCCAAGCTGATCAGAACCTCTAGGGTAACTAACAAAAGAGGACCCAGAAAGTGGGTACCTAAGGACAAGATCATCTATGTTGCAGATATCCTTGATAGCTCCACTGAAACACCAATCATGGTATCTGGACAGTGGATGCTCGCGTCACATGACGGGAGAAAAGCGTATGTTCCGAGAGCTGAAACTTAAGCCTGGAGGCGAAGTTGGCTTCGGAGGAAATGAAAAGGGTAAAATTGTTGGTACTGGTACTATTTGTGTAGATAGTAGTCCATGCATTAATAATGTTTTATTGGTAGACGGTTTAACACATAACTTATTGTCTATAAGTCAATTAGCTGACAAGGGTTATGATGTTATATTCAATCAAAAGTCCTGCCGGGCTGTAAGTCAGATCGATGGCTCTGTTCTGTTTAACAGCAAGAGGAAGAACAACATTTATAAGATCAGATTATCTGAGTTGGAGGCTCAGAATGTGAAGTGCCTTCTGTCTGTTAATGAAGAGCAGTGGGTATGGCATAGACGGTTAGGGCATGCCAGTATGAGAAAGATTTCTCAGCTGAGCAAGCTAAACCTTGTCAGGGGCTTACCCAATCTGAAGTTCGCTTCAGACGCTCTTTGTGAAGCATGTCAGAAAGGCAAATTCACAAAAGTCCCTTTCAAGGCAAAGAATGTTGTCTCAACCTCAAGGCCGTTGGAACTTCTGCATATCGACCTTTTTGGACCAGTGAAAACTGAGTCTATAGGTGGCAAGAGATATGGGATGGTTATCGTTGATGACTATAGCCGCTGGACATGGGTAAAGTTTCTAACCCGCAAGGATGAGTCTCATGCTGTGTTCTCTACCTTCATTGCTCAAGTGCAAAACGAGAAGGCTTGTAGGATTGTGCGTGTCAGAAGTGACCATGGTGGAGAGTTTGAGAATGACAAGTTTGAGAGTCTGTTTGATTCCTATGGAATTGCACATGATTTCTCTTGTCCCAGAACTCCTCAACAAAATGGTGTTGTTGAGAGGAAGAACAGAACTCTTCAGGAGATGGCTAGAACCATGCTCCAAGAAACTGGCATGGCCAAGCACTTTTGGGCAGAGGCAGTAAATACAGCATGTTACATTCAGAACAGAATCTCTGTGAGACCAATTCTGAATAAGACTCCTTATGAATTGTGGAAGAACATAAAACCCAACATTTCTTATTTTCATCCTTTTGGCTGTGTTTGTTATGTTCTCAATACTAAGGATAGATTGCATAAATTTGATGCTAAGTCTTCTAAGTGTCTATTACTTGGTTATTCTGATAGATCTAAAGGTTTTAGATTTTATAATACTGATGCTAAGACTATTGAAGAATCTATTCATGTTAGATTTGATGATAAGCTTGACTCTGACCAGTCAAAGCTAGTTGAAAAGTTTGCAGATTTAAGCATTAATGTTTCTGACAAAGGCAAAGCTCCAGAGGAAGATGAGCCAGAGGAAGATGAACCAGAGGAAGAAGCTGGTCCCTCTAACTCACAAACTCTGAAGAAGAGCAGAATCACTGCAGCTCACCCTAAGGAATTGATTCTGGGCAACAAAGACGAACCAGTCAGAACCAGATCTGCCTTCAGACCCTCTGAAGAGACCTTGCTGAGTCTGAAAGGATTGGTGTCCTTAATTGAACCCAAGTCCATAGATGAAGCTCTTCAGGACAAGGATTGGATTCTGGCCATGGAAGAAGAATTGAATCAATTCTCCAAGAACGATGTTTGGAGCTTAGTGAAGAAGCCTGAGAATGTCCATGTTATTGGAACGAAATGGGTATTCAGAAACAAGCTAAATGAGAAAGGAGATGTAGTCAGAAACAAGGCAAGGCTAGTTGCTCAAGGCTACAGCCAGCAGGAAGGAATAGACTACACTGAAACATTTGCTCCGGTAGCAAGACTGGAGGCAATTAGACTGTTGATCTCCTTCTCAGTAAATCACAACATAGTTCTACATCAGATGGACGTAAAGAGTGCCTTCCTAAATGGTTATATCTCAGAGGAAGTCTATGCTCATCAACCCCCAGGTTTTGAAGATGAAAAGAAACCAGACCATGTGTTCAAATTGAAGAAATCACTCTACGGTCTGAAGCAAGCTCCCAGAGCATGGTATGAGAGACTTAGCTCATTCCTTCTGGAGAATGAGTTTGTAAGGGGTAAAGTAGATACAACTCTTTTTTGCAAGACTTATAAAGATGATATCTTAATTGTGCAAATTTATGTTGATGATATTATATTTGGTTCTGCTAATCAATCTCTATGCAAAGAATTTTCTGAGATGATGCAGGCTGAATTTGAGATGAGTATGATGGGAGAATTAAAGTACTTTCTGGGAATACAAGTTGATCAAACACCAGAAGGAACATATATCCATCAGAGCAAGTACACTAAAGAACTTCTGAAGAAGTTCAATATGCTGGAATCTACAGTGGCCAAGACTCCAATGCATCCTACATGCATTTTGGAGAAAGAAGATAAAAGTGGTAAAGTATGTCAGAAGCTCTATCGTGGAATGATAGGTTCACTTCTATACTTAACTGCATCTAGGCCAGACATATTATTTAGTGTTCACTTATGTGCTCGTTTCCAATCAGATCCAAGGGAAACCCACTTAACTGCTGTTAAGAGGATCCTAAGGTATTTGAAAGGCACCACTAACCTTGGCTTGATGTATAAGAAAACATCAGAGTATAAGCTTTCAGGTTATTGTGATGCTGATTATGCTGGAGATAGAACAGAGAGAAAAAGTACTTCTGGAAATTGTCAATTTCTGGGAAGCAATCTAGTCTCATGGGCAAGCAAGAGGCAATCAACCATTGCACTATCAACTGCAGAGGCAGAATATATCTCAGCAGCAATATGCAGCACTCAGATGCTCTGGATGAAACATCAGCTGGAGGATTATCAGATGCTTGAGAGCAATATCCCAATCTATTGTGATAACACTGCTGCAATCTCATTGAGTAAGAATCCTATCTTGCATTCAAGGGCAAAGCACATTGAGGTAAAGTATCATTTTATTAGAGATTATGTACAGAAGGGCGTACTTCTTCTGAAGTTTGTTGATACTGACCATCAATGGGCAGATATCTTTACAAAGCCCTTAGCTGAAGATAGATTTAATTTTATTCTGAAAAATCTAAACATGGACTTTTGTCCAGAGTGAAGATGGATCAGAACCTCTGACTATGATACTTCTTGATCAGAAGATGTCTAGTCCAGAAGGTAACTCAATCAGAGTGTATGTGCCCACTGGTGCTGACTCTGAAGCTGAGACAACAACACGTGTGTCAGAATTTCTGATGCATAGTTCCTTGTGCCCGTGTGACAGTCTGTTATGATTGCGTGTAGATATGCTTATCTCCTATGTGTGATTGTGTATTTTACTGTTACTATCTATCTTTAATTTTCAACCGTTGATCTTAAAGTGCTTTTTGAATCAACAACGGTTATTTGATAAAACCCACTATACACACACGTTCTCTCTCACTTCCGGTTTTCACTCTCGCACTCTCTGCTTTTCAAAACCGCCTCCTTCTTGATTTCTCTCTCGATCTCTCTTCATCCTTCAAACTTCATCTTCTACCTCAAACCTTCAACCTCTTCAAAATGGTGAGACAAACCAGAAGATCTACTGCAGATGCACCTCAGTTCCCTCACATGGAAGTTGGTTTGGCAACGGGTCAACGAGGCTCTGAGAACCCGGCACAAGAACAAGTTCAAGCTCAAGAGCAGGTTGTTCCTATTGCAGAACGGGGCTGTGCCGTTCACTGTGTATTTCCTCCTGAGGAACTCCAAGTCCTGGCAGAATGGAGATTCAACCTCGACAACTTGGCTGCAAATGGGTTTGATCTTCGTCCTGAAGTCCAAGCTCAAGGTTGGGGAAACTACTTCAATCGACTTCGAGGACCGGTGTATGAGAAATTGGTAAAGGAATTCTGGAAGCACGCAGACTGCGATGACACTCAGGTGGTCTCTCACATTCTTGGCAGGAAGATCATCATCACTGAGAAGTCATTCGTGAATCTGCTAGGAGCAGAAACTGCTTATGGGTATCGGTTCCAACTGACGGAATCCAAGCTGAAACCCAGCACCAAGGACATCGTCAACAAGGCCCTGTACACCACTTTCAAACCGGGCAAGACGAGTTACAAGGTGATGGACCTTCACCCCAAACTGAGAATCTGGCACAAGATCCTGCTCAACTGCATAAACCAGAGACCGAAGGGCAGTTCTCCAGACTACATCAACTTCAACCAGAAGGCGATGTTGTTCTTCATTCAGAACAAGGAGAAGATCTGCCTTCCCTACTTCCTGTTCTCCTACTTAAAGGAATGCATCCGGAAGTCTCGCACCACCGCCTCCATCAAGTCTGCAATCAAATATATCCCTTTTGGGAGGCTGCTCTCAGACTTTCTCATTGAAAGCAACTTGGTGCAAGATTTGATCGATGCTGGTTGCACAGAGGATTTAAGCACAATTGTCAGTGATGTCTTCACTGCAAACTCCTTGAAGAAGATGGGCTTAATCCAGAAGAAGATTGCTCCTGCTCATGAAGACTCATCTTCTGAGATCAGAGGAAGAAGAATGCCTCTGAATGACTACCCTCTGTGGACTCAAGCAGACCATCCTGACGCCATCAGATGCTACGTTGAAGACCTCAGGGCTCAAGGATTCGAGATTGACCTTGATGATTTTGTCAGCAGACTTCCACCAGCACCAGAGTTTCCTTCTCCTCCCAAGAAGAAAACCAAGAGGAAGATGGTTCTGGAAGAATCCTCAGAGGAATCTGATGTCCCTCTGGTCAAGAAACCGAAGAGCAAGCCTGATGATGATGATGGTGATGATAGTGAGGATGGTCCTCCAAAGAAGAAGCAGAAGAAGGTCAGAATCGTGGTGAAGCCTACTCGGGTGGAACCAGCTGCTGCAGTGGTCAGAAGGACTGAAGCTCCTGCCAGAGTGACTCGATCATCAGCACATTCAAGTAAGCCTGCACTTGCTTCTGATGATGATTTGAATTTATTTGATGCACTTCCTATTTCTGCCTTACTTCAACACTCCTCAAATCCCCTCACTCCTATTCCTGAATCCCAGCCAGCCGCACAAACCACCACTCCACCACATTCCCCAAGATCTTCCTTCTTTCAACCTTCTCCTACTGAAGCACCTCTCTGGAATTTGCTTCAGACCCAAACCTCTAGGTCAGAAGATCCAACCTCTCTCCTTACCATTCCATACGACCCATTACCTTCTGAACCCATCATCCATGACCAACCCGAGCCCAACCAAACAGAACCACAACCCAGAACGTCTGATCACTCTGCTCCCAGAGCATCAGCACGTCCTGCTGTCAGAACCACGGATACAGACTCTTCATCAGCCTTCACACCTGTATCCTTCCCAACCAATGTCATTGACTCTCCTCCCTCCAATACCTCTGAATCAATTAGAAAATTCATGGAGGTTAGAAAAGAAAAGGTATCTTCCTTGGAAGAGTATTACCTTACCTGTCCAAGCCCTAGGAGATATCCTGGCCCTAGACCTGAACGTCTAGTTGACCCAGATGAACCTATCTTGGCCAACCCTATCCAAGAGGCAGACCCCTTAGTTCAACAAGCTCATCCTGTCCCTGACCAACAAGAGCCCATTCAACCAGACCCTGAACCTGAACAATCAGTGTCTAACCAATCCTCGGTTAGATCACCTCACCCTCTGGTTGAAACTTCAGACCCACACCTTGGAACCTCTGAACGCAATGCTCCCATGTTTCACATTGGTTCTCCACAAGGTTCCTCTGAAGCCCATAGCAGCAATCACCCAGCCTCTCCTGAAACCAACCTCTCCATCGTTCCCTATACTCACCTCCAACCCACATCTCTCTCTGAGTGCATCAATATTTTCTATCATGAAGCCTCTTTGAGGCTCCGCAATGTGCACGGTCAGACTGATCTCAGTGAGAATGCTGACAATGTGGCTGATGAGTGGACCAATCTGAGCACTTGGCTGGTGGCTCAAGTTCCAATTATGATGCAGCTCCTGCATACAGAGGGCAGTCAGAGCATTGAGGCTGCAAAGCAAAGGCTTGCTAGGAGGGTGGCTCTTCACGAACTAGAACAGAGAACTAAGCTTCTTGAAGCTATTGAAGAAGCCAAGAGAAAGAAAGAACAAGAAGAAGAAGCTGCACGTCAAGCAGCAGCTCAGGCTGAACAAGCCAGACTTGAGGCAGAGCGTCTTGAAGCTGAGGCTGAGGCAGAGCGACTTGCACCAGTTGTGTTTTCTCCTGCTGCTTCTGCTTCCATTCCAGAAACTCAAGCTGCTCAGAATGTTCCTTCCAGCTCTACTCAGACAAGCTCATCCAGACTCGACATCATGGAACAACGTCTTGACACTCATGAATCCATGCTGATTGAGATGAAGCAAATGATGATGGAACTTCTGCGACGCACTGACAAACCTTAGTCTTAGGATCTCTTCTTTTTCTTCTTTCGTTTACTTTGTTTTCCTTTCTGTTAAACTCTGTTTCTTTATTTATTCTTTTTTGTTCGTTTGTGATTATATATGCATACATAACTATATACTTATGCCACATATGTTTGCTCAACTCGTTTTATTCATAATTGTTCTATGTTTACATCATAATTCTTTCCATCATACATTATTCCCTACATCTAGAATGGAGGATCCTTCCTCATTCTTCTGCATTCTTGGCGCTGCTCCACTCTTTCCTTCTCCAGACGATCCAGTGTATACTCTATGTTGCCGAGTTTGATGCTCAGCTCATCTCTCTCTAGACTATCTTCTGTCGTCTTGAGTCTCTTTTCCACAGTCTCCTTCTCTTCCAGCAGATTCAGCTCCCGCTGGCAAAGCTCCTGAATCTCCTCCACGAAGCAGAGGAACTCCTTCAGATCTTTCTCCATCTCTGGACCAAGATCTTCTTCCAGCAGTGTCTTCGTCAGCTCTTGTATGGTCTTTGTACCATCGGGATGCCTAATATTGAGGAACATATCTTCCTCAAAAGCCTTCCTTCTGAGCTCTTCTAATGCCATTCTGTATGATGCCATTTTTTTCTTACTGAAAATTATTCGAGGTGTGAAGCTTACCTTTCTCTCCAACGCTTTTTATAGGCTTCACTTTCTCTCTGAAAGTTAATGCTATTACAGTTTCTCGAGGTTAAGTTCTTGGTAACTGACCCTTCTATTTACTCACTTGACCGGTGGTAAACGTTCATCCCTTGCATTAACTCTTCTATTTATTTTCGCCTAACTCTGATTCTTACATCGTTTTCATTTTCTTTAAACTTAGACCTTCTCTAAGGGGGAGTACCTTGTACTTCAAGCTAAGTTTTTCACACCCCAAGCTTTTTGCTTATGACAAAAAGGGGGAGTAAACCCAGTTTTTGATGTGTAAGATGTGTTAGTGTGACTTATTTTTCTTTTGGAGATTTTAAGAGTTCCACCTTCATGACCATAGATGTGTCACTGGGCAAATACAAGGAATACATTTCACTTCTTCTGAAGTGATTCTAAGTTGACTCTGATACCCAAGACTCTGATACCTTGTCCATGACTCTGATCACTTATGCGCTCTGATTATTCGTTTTTCATCTATGTCATAAGTTTTTCACTCTGAACTCTTACACCATTTAGCTCAGAATCTAGACTTTACTAACGTTTTCATCAAGTATTAGATTCAGGGGGAGCTAAGCTCAGAATCAAGCAGTGACTTGAATTCAGAATGAGCAAGATAAACTATTCACATCAGGATAAGTCTTATTCTATATCTCTAAACTCTGAGTGAATTCAGTTTAATGTTTAAGAATTGTTCATAAAAAATCTTAGTTTTGTCATCATCAAAAAGGGGGAGATTGTAAGATCAAGTTTTGATCTAGTAGTACAACTCTATGTTTTGATGATTACAAGTTAACCTTTTGATATGAACAATTGTGGTACTCTAACGTGTTTTTCTGAGTGTGCTATTTACAGGCTCTGATCTCAACTCAATCTCACACAAATCAGAAGCACTGTGTATAAAGGGTAACCCAAGCAACGCTTTCGCATTCACCATGTTCAGTATGAACAGTGGAAAAGCTTCAGAAGTTCTGAAGCTATACAAACTCTGATGTGGACTCAGTCGCTAGAAGCTCTGAAGATCCAGAAGTTCTGATAACCAAGAAACACTGAAGGTTCAGATGTTCTGATGGTGTAGAAGACTCTGAAGATCCAGAAGCTGAATAGTGGAAACTCTGAAGTCCAGAAGCAAGAAACTCTGAAGGCCATGTTCTTCCCTCTGAGTTCAGAATCAGAAGATACAATGGTCAGAGGATCTGTGCTTTCCCTCTGACTCTGATCAACCGGCTTCACAAGTTCCAATATGAAGTATTCCTCTGATCAGAAGTCTCCTAGGTTAAAAGGTCAAGTCGCTATCCAAGTACAAAAGCAAGTGTACCTTCCTGACGACCTACCTAACGTTCTCAGCCACAGCAGAAGCTGGATTTTCCAGAACTGCCCTCCAACGGTAGCATTTCCCATGCAACGCTCAACCCTAATCCTTAGAGTATATATAGAGGCTGAAGATTGAAAGAAGCGGCGAGAAGAAACTAGCAAGAAGCAATACACACGCGCAAGACATATTCAAAAATATTCTAAGCTTTCTTTCATCTTGTAATTTATTTAGTTTACACTCAGCTTATTTAGAAGCAAACCTTTGTAAACACCAACCTCAAACAGTTGTTTGATTTTCCTTAAGGGACCGGGTAGGTCAGTATCCTTAAGAAGACTAAGAGAGTGAATCTTAGTGGTAGTTCCTTTAGGAGATCAAGGTTGATCGGATCCTAGAGAAGACTAAGAGAGTGAATCTTAGTGTGAGCTAAGTCAGTGTAATTGTTAGTCACTTGTAGGTTTCAAGTGCAGTTGTAACTCTTACCTGATTAGTGGATTGCCTTCATTCTAAGAAGGAAGAAATCACCTTAACGGGTGGACTGGAGTAGCTTGAGTGATTTATCAAGTGAACCAGGATAAAATCCTTGTGTGCTTTTCTATCTCTTATCTTTAGCACTTAAGTTCTCGAAAGATTTGTCAAAATCTTTAAGGTGGTAGTTTTGTACTGAAAACGTTATTCAAACCCCCCCCCCCCTTTCTACCGTTTTTCATACCTTCAAACTTCAACATCTGACTCAGAGTCTTCAACTTCAACTAGAATCTTCCTCTTCTTCTTCTCGGTGAGAGTCTTGTCTTCCTTTTGCTTTCCCTTACTCTTCACACTGACCTGTCTGGATTTCTTTGATGGAGTAGGAGTGACTTCAGGAGAAGAAATCCTTCTTTTCTTCTTCATCCTCGCAGCAACACTATCAGCAAAGGTCTCAGTCAGAGGAACATCATCAGAAGCATCATCAGAGATGTTCTGAACAGAGGCGGGATCCTGGATTGGTTCTTCAGAATTGATACCCGCAGAGTTATCATTCTTTGGATCAGCATCCTTTGAAGAGGATGATACAGAGATATCAGGCTGGGTAGCACCACCTGAATCTTCATGAGAAGTGGAATCCTTTCCCGAATTTTCTTGAGTAGACCTTTCCAAAGACCCAGATGTCTCAACATCTGGCACAACATCAGGGGGTGATTTCACAGGAGAATCTTCATCATTGATTTCCTCTTCGTCAGGAACATCCTCAAGGATAGGAACATTTGGGGCTTTGCTATTCTTGACCTGTGATTTGTAGACCTTACACGTTGGGTTTCTTGATCTCATCTTCTTGAGAGCTTTCTTGGGCACAGAAGATGGTTGAGAAGAATCACTCTTCAAACCCATACACTTGACTCCTTTAGCAGTTCTTTCAATCTTGGCCTTGACAGATTCCTTCTTTCTTGAACTTTGAGACATGATGAATCGAAAGCAATTACAAACAGAGTACAGAACAACGAAATTGAATTGCAAATGAGAGATGATATGACTGGAAGAAGATAGATGCACAAGCGGTTGAGAGAACACAATTTGCCCGTTAGAGGTAGTTATAGGATAAGTGAACCATGAAGTAACTTTCTCTCTGCTGATGTCACAACGGCAGTTAGTGATGACCAAGAATAAACTAGCCGTTAACACACTGGGGCATGCTAATTGCTATGCATCAGAAAGACAAATCCCTAGACTTCCTCTTAATTTTTCAAAAGTGATTGCATCAAGGGGTTTTGTGAAAATATCAGCCAATTGCTTGTCAGTTGTAACATGATCCAAATTAACAATTTTATCTTCCACCAAGTCTCTAATAAAATGATGTCTAATGTCAATATGCTTGGTCCTGCTATGTTGTATGGGATTCTTAGAAATATTAATTGCACTGAGATTGTCGCAGTACAATGTCATGACATCCTGTTCAACATCATACTCCTTTAGCATTTGCTTCATCCACATGAGTTGTGTACAACTACTTCCTGCTGCAATATATTCTGCTTCAGCTGTAGACAATGAGACACAATTCTGCTTCTTGCTAAACCATGAAATCAAATTATTCCCTAGGAAGAAACATCCACCGGATGTGCTCTTTCGATCATCTGCACTACCTGCCCAATCTGCATCACAGAATCCAACTAAAGAGGAATTTGTATCATGAGTATAGAGAATACCATAGTCACTTGTGCCATTGATGTACTTGATAATTCTCTTGACTTGTAGCAGATGACTGGCTTTAGGAGCTGCCTGCCTGATACCTAGCACAAACTCCGACAGCAAATGTGATGTCTGGTCTGCTAGCAGTGAGATACAACAAGCTACCAATCATGCTTCTATAGAGACTTTGATCAACATCTTCCCCCTGTTCATCCTTGGAAAGTTTGATGTGTGTAGCAGCAGGAGTTCTCTTGTGACCAGCCTTCTCAAGGCCAAACTTCTTGACTAGCCCTTTAGCATACTTACTCTGTGATATGAACATAGAATCCTCCATTTGTTTCACTTGTAGTCCTAGAAAATAGTTCAATTCACCAACTAGGCTCATCTCAAATTCAGATTTCATTTGTCGGACGAAATGCTCCACCATTGAGTTCGACATTCCTCCAAAGACAATGTCATCCACATAAATCTGTGCTATCATGAGCTTACCTTTGTCATTCTTCACAAACAGAGTTTTATCAATTCCACCCTTACTGTAACCATTGCTTACAAGGAATTCAGTTAACCTTTCATACCAAGCCCTAGGTGCTTGCTTCAAGCCATACAATGCTTTCCTCAGTTTGTACACATGATCTGGATGATGTGGATCTATAAACCCTTTAGGTTGTTCAACATATACTTCTTCACTCAAATAGTCATTCAGAAAAGCACTCTTCACATCCATCTGATAAAGTCTGAACTTCAAGAGACAAGAAACACCTAACAAGAGTCTTATAGATTCCAGTCTAGCTACTGGAGCAAAGGTTTCATCAAAATCAACTCCTTCTATCTGAGTATATCCTTGAGCCACTAGCCTTGCTTTATTCCTTGTGACTGTTCCAGTTTCATCTGATTTGTTCTTGAATATCCACTTAGTGGCAATGATGTTTACTTCTTCAGGCCTAGGCACTAACTCCCATACTTCATTTCTCCTGAACTGCTCTAGCTCCTCTTGCATAGCATTTATCCAGTATTCATCAGTGATTCTTCTGAACCCTGATTGATGGAGCTTTGTTTGATGTGATATCTTTGTCTTCCTTTTCATCAGCACTTGTTTCTGACTCATTGTCGAGGGCGGTTGCTGAAGCATCGGCTGGAACATCAGCACCATCATCATCTTCATTCAAAACTGTTTCTTCCTTCTTGCTTGGTTCATCATCCACAGTCACATTCACAGATTCCATCATGGTCCTTGTGCGAGAGTTAAAAACTCTATAAGCTTTGCTGTTCATAGAATACCCCATGAAAATTCCTTCATCACTTCTAGGATCAAGCTTCCTCTTAGGATCACGGTCTGCAAGGATATAATATTTACTTCCAAATATGTGAAAGTATTTTACAGACGGCTTTCTACCTTTCCATAGCTCATACTGTGTAGAGGATGTCCCTGCCCTGATGGTGACTCTATTATGTATGTAACAGGCAGTACTCATAGCTTCAGCCCAGAACTGGTGCGGAATCTTCTTAGCATGTAGCATTACTCTAGCTGATTCCTGGAGAGTTCTATTTTTCCTTTCAACTATTCCATTCTGCTGTGGAGTGATGGGGGCAGAAAATCCATGGCTAATACCTTCTGTTCCACAGAACTCCAAGAATTTTGAATTCTCAAACTCCCTTCCATGATCACTTCTGATTCTCACAATCACACAGTCCTTCTCATTCTGAAGTCTCATACATAGATTCTTGAATATTTCAAAAGTCTCTGATTTTTCTCTCATAAATTCAACCCATGTATACCTTGAAAAATCATCTACACAGACAAACACATACCTTTTTCCTCCCAAGCTTTCAACCTGCATGGGACCCTTGAGATCCATGTGAAGCAATTCCAGAACCTTTGTCGTGATCTGATGCTGGAGCATCTTGTGTGGCACCTTGGTTTGCTTACCAATCTGACATTCTCCACATAGCTTTCCTTCTCCCAAGCTCAAATTGGGCAATCCCCTTATTGCTTCATCTGCAAGAATCTTTTGCATGCTCCTGTAGTTGAGATGTCCTAGTCTTTGATGCCATACATTCACCTCATCTCCTTTAGTTAACAAACATCTGGAAACATGAGCTTTTTCTTCTGATGTCCACATATAACAATTGTCTTTTGATCTGACTCCTCTCATCACAACTCTCTCATCATCAGTGGTCACAACACATTCTATCTTATTGAACTTCACATCATATCCTTGATCACACAGTTGACTTATGCTGATTAGGTTGGCTGTTAAACCATTCACAAGTAACACATTGTTCAAGTTAGGAGATTCTGTGCTAACAAGTTTTCCTACTCCCTTGAACTTTCCTTTAGCTCCATCTCCAAAAGTAACATAGTTGGTGGAGTGACTTCTGATGTCTTGCAAGAAGCTCTTGTTTCCTGTCATGTGTTTTGAGCAGCCACTATCAAAATATCAATCTTCCTTTGATGATGCTCTGAAGGACGTGTAGGCTACCTGACATCTGACTTCACCCTTGGGCTTCCATTGCTTCCTCATCTGAACAGGCTTTTTCTCGTGCATCTGAGGATAACCATATAACTTGTAACAGTAGGGCTTTATATGACCATTCTTACCACAGTAGTGACACTTCCAAGGTACAGTTTTGTCAAGCTTAAGCTGGGGTTTCACATGCAGAGGTACATGTCGAGGCAATGAATCTGACAACTGATAATTTATGGGCTTCTTGAATTCAGTTTGTTTTGCAGCAGACACAAATTTCTTTGAACCTTTCTGATTTCCTTTGTTTGCTGTTTTATAGTCAAAGCCAATTCCCTTCAGACTCCCTCCTTGCTTGCTAGTTTCTTTCAAAATTTCGTCAAGCATATCAGAACCACTGTTCAACATTCTAACAGATTTGTGAGTAGCTTCAAGCTTTCTTGTCAGAGTTGCCACTTCCTCTTGAAGTCCTGCATTAATCAACACTAGATTAGCCTTTTCAATAACATCAGCATTATTAAACTTACTTTGCCATTCCTCCAGATCTTCCTTCAGCTTTGTGCTGAGCTCTTTCAGCCTTTCATTCTGAGAGACAAGTTGTTCTATCTCACTTTGCTTTTCTCTCACAAGTTTACATGCTTCTTCCCACTTGATGTGTAGCAGCTTGTAAGTCTCAGCCAGTTCCTCATCTGTAATGTCCTCATCACTTGTATCAGACTCATAGATGGTTCCAGAGAAAGCATTGACTTTGTTTGCAGATATCTCCTCCTCATCTTCAGTGTCTTCATCTGACCAAGTTACCATCATACCTTTCTTCTGCTTCTTTAGATAGGTGGCGCATTCAGACCTGATATGACCATATCCTTCACATTCATGACACTGCACTCCTTTATTCTGACCAGATCTTTCTTCTTCTTTGGTCTTCCTCTGTGAATTAGAGAGCTTGGGTTTGTTATCGAACTTCATGTCCTGGACATTAGGCCTGGTTCTTTTGTCAATCTTTCTCAATGCTCTGTTGAATTTTCTTGCTAGCATGGCCAGAGCCTCAGAAAGATTTTCACCCTCACAATCTTCATCATCACCTTCATTAGTGTTTGACACAAAAGCAATACTCTTATTCTTCTTCTCAGATTTTCCACTAAGTTTCAACTCAAATGTCTGCAAAGAGCCAATAAGTTCATCAACCTTCATGTTCTCGATGTCTTGAGCCTCCTCAATTGCAGTGACTTTCATAGCAAACTTCTGAGGAAGAGATCTCAAGATCTTCCTTACAAGCTTCTCATCTGACATAGGTTCTCCCAAAGCAAATGAAGCATTAGACAAGTCACGGACACGCATGTGGAATTCTGAAATAGTCTCTTCTTCAGTCATCATCAAATTTTCAAATTTAGTAGTGAGCATCTGAAGCCTTGACATCCTTACTCGAGTAGTTCCTTCATGTGCTGTTTTCAGAATTTCCCAAGCATCCTTTGCCACAGTACACGTATTGATCAGCCTAAACATATTCTTGTCAACTCCATTAAAGATAGCATTTAGAGCCTTTGAATTTCCAAGAGCAGCTTCATCTTCAACACTGGTCCATTCTTCTTCAGGTTTTTCCACAACAGTAGTAGAGGTGCCTTCAACCTCAGCCTTAGTGGGGTGCTTCCAACCCCTGACAATAGCTTTCCAAGTCTTGTTGTCAATTGATTTGAGAAAGGCTGTCATGCGAACCTTCCAATAGTCATAGTTAGTACCATCCAGAATGGGTGGCCTATTGACTGATCCTCCCTCCTTGTTATCCATGAGAACTTGAATAAAACTCCCTGGAGCTCACCCAACCAGAACAGGGTGCCTGCTCTGATGCCAATTGTAATTCAGGTTCCCTCTGATACGATTGTCCTGCACGATGCTGGGACAAGAGGTTCGACAACCGCTTAACAGTAAAACAAAACTTAACAACAGAAACAATAACACACAGTAATTGTTAACCCAGTTCAGTGAAAACTTTCACCTACGTCTGGAGGGTTTGCACCCAAAGAAAGGAAATCCACTATCTCAAGATTCAGGAATTACAGACACTCATGAACAACTCAGTTCATAGTTCACTTCCTAATCTACCCAGTGTATTTCTACTTAGAATCTCAACCTAAGTATGAGAGCCCCTCTCACTTCCTCTCAATCACTGCCACAGTGATTGGTAAACACAATGAACAAGTAGAGTTTGAATGCAATCAAACACACAGAATCTCTCTTTGCTTTATAGAATCAGTGAGCAAAGACAGATTCACAACCAACAAAGGACAAAGCACAATAACAAATCCTAAAACACTCGATCTCTCTCTATCAGCTTCGACCCCTTCATGTTTTAGGTCTTCATCCTTTTATAGACTTCAGCAGCGGTAGCATGGGCTTTAGGGTTGGCACGGGCTGAAGAAACAGATTGCAGTAACAGCAATTCAAAACGCAATCTTGATAGATTCGGTTTCTTATTGCACAAGTAAAGATAGAAACCAATCTTTTAACAAAGATTGTTTCAACAAATAACAACCCAACAAATAAACCCTTCTGGAATAGCTACTTGCTCCTCAAGTAACTCAAAAACATATCTTCAGTAAATCTTCAGAGGGCCCACAACAGAAACACAAACTGAGGACTGATGCCCTAGCTTCACGAGGTCAGATGCCACGGCATCTGCTTCGACAATCGGTTGTTTTGACAAAATGCATGGCAACATGTTCCAACATGAGTCAATGGTCCAACAATCTTGACAAATCCCTCAATGAAGCGTCTATAATATCCAGCTAAACCACAAAACTTCTGATCTTAGTCACTGTCTTCGGTTGCTCCCAAGCCAAAACAGTCTCTACTTTCGCTGGGTCCACAGCTATGCCCTCCTTTGAGATAACATGACCTAAGAAATTGACTTCCTCCAGCCAGAATTCACACTTGGAAGGGTTCGCATACAACTTTTTCTCCCTCAACACTTGTAAAACTTGGCGCAACTGTCCTTCATGTTCCTTTGCGTCCTTCGAATAGATCAATATGTCATCAATAAACACCACCACAAACCGATCTAAGAACTCATGAAAGATGCGGTTCATGTAATCCATGAAAACAGCAGGTACATTCGTCACTCCAAACGGCATCACTAGGTACTCGTAGTGTCCGTAGCGTGTCCTGAATGCAGTCTTCGCTATATCCTCAGTCTTCACCCTGATCTGATGATAGCCTGACTTCGAGTCTATCTTGGAAAATACGGCAGCCCCTCGTAATTGATCCATCAAATCATCTATCCTTGGCAACGGGTATCGGTTCTTGATCGTCGCCTTGTTCAGTTGTCGATAATCCACACACAATCTCGACTTTCCGTCTTTCTTCTTAACTAAAAGCACTGGCGCTCCCCACGGTGAAACACTTGGTCGAATGAATCCTTTTGCCGAAAGATCCTCCAACTGAGATTTCAACTTTACTAACTCTGCAGGTGCCATACGGTAAGGTGCAATCGAAATCGGTCCGGTCCCGGGTACAATGTCTATCACAAACTCTACATCACGCACTGGCGGTAGTCCAGGTACGTCTTCAGAACAACATCAGCAAAAATCTCGAATCTTTGGAATACCATGCACATCTGAGTCTCTCCTACCCTCTAGATCCTTGACGACTCCGCTTCAGAACTAAACGCCCTAAAATCCTACGTATCGTACCCATAAGGAATCTCCCTGAGATCCTAGCTTCCTTATCGACGCATCGGTAAAACAACTTCCTAGCTCAGCGTGCTATTCTAGACCTCGTGTAACCTCTATAGTTAAATCACGAGCAACTTCGAATAAGGTCCTACTAGGGAAAATAATCATAAGATCATAGTCTAAGTAGTAAATACAAGTTAGGCGCGTCGCACTCGTTTCGAAGATAAAGGAGTAAGTTATTCTAGAATAAGAGAACAGTTAAAATATTACCATCGTTCCCACGTTCTTCCTCGTTCATCTCCTCCGCTCTTGCACCCTCCTTGGTATGAATCCTTTCCTCTGTAGCAAGTTGTTTTCCTTTCCCAGCATGCCCTGATGATTCGCCCATGGGTGCCTTGCAATCTCTGGAGAAATGTCCCGGTTAGTTGTAATTGAAGCATAGACTTCCCTTGATCTTGCACCTACTGGCATAGTGCCCGCTTTCCCCACAGTTGAAGCATAGAGGTCCCCCGTCTGGACACTTGTTGTTGTAGTGCCCCACTTTCATGCACTTGAAACACGTCACTGTTTTTCCCGAAGTCTTGTTTCCTGTCCCTCCGGTAACATCATTCCCTTTCATCTTACCGTCAGACGTTCCCTCCTGGAGTGTCTTGCAGTTCACAGCTAGATGCCCCTCTCGGTTACACTTGAAGCATCTTCGTCTAATCACTAAGCACTTGTTAGCAGAATGCCCAAACTTTCCGCAACGAAAACATGTCACACCTTTGTCACTAACTGGCTTCCCTCCAGTATCAGCAGTTGTTGGTTTGCACGCTCTTGAGATAAGGTCTCTTCTCTCGGGACGCTGATACGGTCCCCACTGATGGTAGCTCTCCCTTCTGTTGTAGCCTTGGGAACCTGACCTCATTGGTCCCCCAGCTCCTGTTCGGTCCATTCCTCCTTGTTGATACATCGCCGTCGCCATCAGTCGTTGGTGATGCTCACGTGTAGCCTCTTCAACGCGCATATAAGCGTCTTCCGCGGCCTGGTTCATCATTGCCTCGATCAGTGTAGCTATTGCCTCCGCCATCCGGTTAAGGTCCACCATCCTATGTCTCGTCAAACAACCAATTAGTACTAACCCTACGGTAGCACTAAACAAACCATTCAATATGGTTAAGTGGTAACGCAAACAATTAGAGCGAAAATCGCTCTGCAGACAATCAATTTTCACTCTTTGCAGAGTCACACAACCTAGCACAGAAGACCTATTCCCCAAAGACTCCCAAAAGACTCGACTAAGCTCTGATACCACAATGTAACACCCCGATTTCCGGGTGTCACTTTAGTAACCAAAAATAAACTTTACGCAGAAAAAGGTATTTTTTTTTTTTTCGTTTGATTCCTTTTAAATAAAGCGATAGAAAATAAAGACATAACCCAACCCTAACTAACCAATATACAAATATATACACATGTACAGCCTCAGCTGCACTCCCACGTCACACGCACTCGCAGTGACTCCAAAGTAGTGTGCCCGTAGGCAAATATATACAGAACCAGCAGTGTGAGTGAGAAAGTTATAATTACAATCCACTAGGAGAAAGTCGGCCTCAAAATGGCCTAAGCAAAACCTCTACAGTCCAACTGACTCACTGTGATCCCTCAGTAAGAGAACCACACAAAAAGTCTTGCGTCGGGAACCTACCCTGTCCCAAAAGCAAAACGAATCAGAGCTCTACACAAAACATGACGCCTGCCTAAACCTACCCTCCCAGTACCAAGTCCACAGCGAACTGAAGTTGGCAAGTTGAAGCTCAGCTCCATGCGTTGTAGAACTCCTTTCGTCAGATGTCCACGCTCGTCAGTCCGGTCCTCCATGACCCTTCCCCGGTACGTCGCTCGATGACCCACAACATCGATCACCCAAGCGGTGGGGGCATATCGATCCACCAACTCAAACCTGGTCCCCCCCGAGGGAGAGACCGTTGAAACCCAATCCACCGTCGACATCTGGCAGCAGGCCGACCGCCCAAACACAAACATGAAACCAAAGCCAAGGCGCTAGGGTCAACTCACGGAATAAAGTAGATATACAACCAACATGTGATAAGGGGATATATGTATATGTCATAATATATATATATGAATAATCCTAGCATGTTATTGGCTCTAACAATGCTTCAATAAATCAAACAACACACAATTCCAGTCAGAATGAATGTATGCGTGAAATGCAATTATGATCCGGATTGTGACGCGTTCCCGTTCGCCACAAGTGAAGCATTCTCGTTCTTCACTATGGATGAACCATTCCCGTTATTCATCCTTGGTGAACCATTCCCGTTATTCACCGTATGATGAACCATTCCCGTTATTCATCATTAATGCATTGGTGAACCATTCCCGTTATTCACCATGAGATGCACAGGTGAACCATTCCCGTTATTCACCCGATTGATGCAATATGGTTAGCCAAACATCGAATCGTCCTCACCACACAAGCATTTAGCTCAAACCCAATCTCAAAACAAACCCAAGAGTTAGTGTCGGTCAATACAACACAACTCGGAGTTAGTGTCGGTCAATACAACACAACTCCAATAACCAAAACCCAAGAGTTAGTGTCGGTCAATACAACACAACTCGAATAACAAACCCCAAGAGTTAGTGTCGGTCAATACAACACAACTCAAACAACAAGAGTACTAAAGTACTCGGGAGTTTAGTGTCGGTCAATACAACACAACTCGAATAAAAAGAGTACTAGAGTACTCGGTGACTTTCAATCATCACCGTAGCTCACCTCAGTGGCTTTCCCCAAATCCAAAACCCACAACAGAAGTCTACTTTTCCCCGTCTTTCACAATCATTTTCCCCTTTAGGTTCCCTATATTTATTCGTTTAGTAAAAACGTTTCGAATTAGATTAGTCAAGTTATGAGTTTATTTCTCAAAGTCTAAGTCTCCCATAGTCTCTAGTTTCGAAATTCTAATCATTCTAATTTTCCAAAAACAAACCACCCACAAGAAATTTCCGGGGAAAGTCTAAGTATACGAACAAATGGCTAAGTCTCAAAACTCAAGTTTGAACTTGCCTAGGGTTGTTTATCCAACAAGAAATATCAAAGATCACCAGATCAATGAATCCCCACTCCGAAGTCGCGTCAAAACGCACAATTCAACAATATCTCAACTTCAACAGTTATGGAAAACATCATAACATCAGTTCATCAACATAAGCAACATCAAAGTAAAGCATAAGTCGAATTTATCAACGCCTATCATGCAATCATAGCTAATAGTAAGTTGCCCTAACCTCGAGCTGCTCCAACCTCGTAATCAAAGGTTCCTTCAATCAAATGCTCTAAAGATCCCAAAGTTCCGTCAACTGAACCTCGGAGAAAAACAAAGCAGAATCCAAACAAAATCGATTAGTTCGATCGCAATACAACTCATAAACGATAGACAAAGCATTAAAGCTTCAGAATACAACAATCGGATACGAAAAGACAAGTTTTCGAAAACGAAAACTCTCCCCCCCCCCCCTCACAACATAGCTCTCGGCCAAAAAGGAAAAAGAGCTCCGGCTCTTTTTCTTCGATCAAATCTGTTTACAAGGTAGTTTAGGGTAAAACTAAGGCAAAGAAACTGTCGGAACAATTTTCGGACGATCGGATCAAAATACGGCTGTTCAGGGGCGTTTTGGTCCAAAATAAAAGCTCAAAACCTCAAAGTTATCAGTTCGGAAAACAAATTCGACAGCAATGATCCTAACGACATCCGTGACAACAAATCCTAAAGGCACGAAGTCAGATTACGACTTTTCGACAATAAAGTTTCGAAATGTGCGACAAAAGAGTTTTGAATCAGTTTTTCAGATCCTGGACAACTCGATCACAATCGGTGAATACTGACGGAGGTTTTAGGCTCTTGGGCACATAGGGAAGATAACCCAACAGAGAAATCAGGAAAAACGGACAGTTTTACAAAAAGCTCGAAACTTTGAGCACAGAAACGACTACAAAAAAGCAGTAGAAACGATGATCAGAGGTAAGAATCAAGCTAGTTACCTCGGTACCTTGAAGTAGGAACGAACTGCACGAAGATCGGTCGAGTTTCGGCGAAAATCTCCTCTCCCTCTCCTCTCCCTAACTCGCGGCCTCTTTGGAGCAAATGAGGAGATATTTTGCTTTTTCGACTATTTATAGGCAGGTGAAATCGCGGAAAAATGAAAATTTCGCGATTCCGATTTTTGCAGCACGTTCACCGATGAATTCTAAGAGAGATTCTGGCGACAGAATTCCAGAGCTCAAAACAAATCTCAGACATTTGGGAAAAACGATATCTAAAATCCCAAAAGCGGTGTAAGTTAATCTGTCCCGAAAAACTGCTTTTTGCTGTGATGGTCAGACGACAAAACTTCCTTCTGAAGAAAGATTGGAAATGTCGAAACAAATCTAGCAACGTGGACGGAAACTTCGTTAGAAGTCCCGAATAGAAAAATTCTTCATCCATCGCTCGAATCTAGGGTTTCGAAGCAAAGAAATTAGCGTTGTCGGACTTCCGAAAAGTGAATACTATCGTGCGTACAGTCCAGAGTTTCGAAATGAAACGCTGGTCGAAGGAAAAATAAAGAGAACCTTTAAATTTTCTAAGGATTCGAAATCTCACTTAATACGTTGCTCTAAAAGCGAAATTAGCCTATTCTGGACACGCTCGCCATAAGGCAGGTGTGCAGACGACTCGCACTAATTCCTACAGCGACTACGCAACATTCCTCAAGCAATTCCTGAACTTTCTTCTTCATTAATCTTTCTCAAACAGCAAACTCCTGTCACGCTTACACTGATTCTACGCGTGAGTCGGAAATTAACTTGCTCTGTAAATCCAGGTCTTACAACTTCTTTATACCAAGGTTTGATAGCCACTTCTTTATACCACGACCTAACAGTCACTTCTTTATACCACGGTTTTCCTGCATTGTTAAGGCTACGGTTTTGAATTGTGGCGTTGAGATGTAGGAGCACATAAAGACCAATGCTTTAACTTTGTGCCTATACGTTTACGTTTTATGCAATAATTATAACCTGTTGCATTTGAATTTAACGCATAATTCACATTTCAACCCAAAAATTTATCAGATCATTTAAACAACTATTTAGACGACAAATTGTGTTCTAACAAGTATATATGTGAATTTGTTAATCACATATATTTAATGCTTGTGAAAAATTAATATAATTAATATTAAAATCTCAAGAAAAAAATTATAAAGCTAACATATCAAAATATGCATTAATTAAAAGTTATCTCTACATCAATTTGACGACATTAACTAATAAATCCCAAAAATATATTTATGTCTATATGTTTTCATCAAAAATTTAAAACAAAGGTTCCAAGAGATCGAAAACATAAATCATCATTTTTAAACAACTCATGCATCATATTCTTCCTCCTCTTCTTCTCCATCTCTTCCTTTGCCTTGTTCGTCTACACCTTCATGGAAAACTTCTTCCTCCTCATTCTGCAAGGGTCATAATATATTAATTAGTAACATGAGCAATAAACAAGAATTGAGAATGAGAAATTGGTTAATCTAAAATACAAGAATTAGGATCTCTCCCACAAAGTATATTTATTCACCAATTTCCAGCAAAATGTCTTCAAAAAGTTTGAGAGACCATCCTCACATGCTAAAGGAAAACAATTGAATAAGAGATACATCCTCACAAGGCTATTGAAGTACCTGATGTACATTTGAACTTCATCACAATTGAATAAGAGATATCGATGGGCATCAACCTTTGATTTTAAATCTAGAGAAAATGGTTCACCTGCCCCCCTAAAAGACGACTAATACTTGTAAAGTAATTAGCTGAATCTACTTCAAGTGAATCACTATTATCATAATTCAGGCTCTTCCTATTCAACCTTGTCTCTACACTTTTATGAAAATACCTTGAGCAAAATGTTATTGTTTTCAGCCAAATAACCCTCAGTAATGAAACCTTCTGGATAAGCTCTATTGCGGACATAGTTCTTAAGTTTACATAAGTATCTTTTTTGTGGGATACATCCATCGAAATTGAACAGGACCTCCCAATCTGAATTCATTTACCAGATGAATAGGCAAGTGAACCATGATGTCAAAGAAACTGGGAGGAAATGTCATCTCTAATTGACAAAGTATCTCTGCGATTTCCTCTTCTAAGTAAGCCAAATCTTGCACTTCGATAAGTTTCTGACAAGAGAGAGAAAAAAGAACCGAGACGGATTAGTGGGGTTGCCACTCCATTAGGCATTGTGCTTCTTATTGCTATCTGCAACAAGTAGTGCAACATGAAATGTGCATCATGACTCTTGTAACCAAATATTTTTTTATCACCAACATGCACGCATTTTGAAATATTTGATGCACTCCCATATGTTAATTTGGTATTCTTAATAACTTCACCAAAAATAGACTTCTCATCCAGAGTCATTGAGAAATGATGACCAGAGGTTTATTCTATGTTTGTCGAGTCCTTCTTGTTTCTTTTTTTTCCTTTTTGAGTCCTTTATTGAGTTTTAATTCAAGTTGAGTCCTTTTTTAATTCATATTTGCATCTGCATTAGTTTATGCGTTTTTAATTCATTTCTTTGATAAATTTACTAGTTTTAATTAGTTTTAGTGAGAGAGTAATTCATTTGGTCAGGTTTGAGCTGAAGTCTTTTGAATTCATGAGTGCTGATTGCATATTGGGAGTTTCATTTGATGAATTGATTGAATAAAGCTGAATAATTGTGATTGAATGCATGCTCTCATGAGTTACATTGTTCTTTTGATGGGTTCTTGAGATTCTTTTCAGGTTTGATAGGATTTTGATGGCTAATGATGCGGGTGGAAGACCAAGTAATGAGCCATGATGACAGGAGAAGTGAGAGTTACAAAATTGAAGAGAAACCAGATGAGCCGCACATGTGCGCCAAACTTGATGGTCACGCATGTGCGCCCCCTAGGCGACGCACATGCGATGTGGCCTGACCTGATGCTTTGATTTGAGCGTTTTGGCCACGCATGTGCGTGGAGAAGGGCACGCACATGCGTGGATGACCGCTGGAAACTCTATAAATAAGGCTTTTGTTATTTCTTTTAGGTATCTTGTGTAAGACCAAGATTTGGTCAAGTGGTACAACTCTATGTTTTGATGATAACAAGTTTATTATTATGTATGAACAATTGTAGTACTCTAACGTTTGTCTTTTTAAGTTGTAACAAACAGGCTCTGACTCTGATTCAAAGACAATATACTAATCAGAAGTTGAAGACCAAGAGTAACCAGCCCAACACTTCTGCATTTAACTACATTCTTATGAACGGTAGCAAACGCTTCAGATGCTCTGAAGATTAAAAGCTCTGATGTGGACTCTGAACGATCCAAGCTCTGAAGTTCTGAAGACCAGATGTTCTAAGGAACGGTCCAGAAGCTGAAGACTTGGAAGCTCTAAAGTCCAAGAGTAAGCTGGCTCTCAAGACCAGAAGCACTTCATGCTCTAAAGGCCAGATGTTCTGATGAACGGTCCAGAAGCAGAAGTTCTGAAGGTTAGAGGATCCAAGCTTCCTTCTGACTTTGATCACACAAGCTTCACAAGTTCCAACATGAAGCGACGCCCAAGATCAAGAGTCAACTAGGCTAAGGCAATGTCACTGTCATTCGTACAAAAGCTAATGTACTATTCTGACTGCCTTACCTACGACGTTTAGTCATAGCAGGCTCTGGAAATTCCAGAACTGCCCTCCAACGGACAGATTCATCCAACGGATACACGTGAAATACTTTCAGCGAATATCTTAACAATATTTCTTCATTGTTCTTATTGTGTTTACGTCTGCTTGTTTAGAAGCATCTCTTTGTAAACCAAACTCTTTCACAAACTTTGTTTGTAGTTCCTTGAGAGACCGGTGAGGTCAATATTCTTGAGAAGACTAAGACAATAAAATAAATTAGACATTTGGAATTGTTCTAACTTAGTGTTGGTAAATCCGCAAGTGTACGAATCCACCCGGTTTTAAATATCGAACCACAGGGATTGTGAGTGACTAAATTCAGCTTAAGCCTTGAGTATGAATGTTTGTATTATTGAATAAGAGATATGTTGAAGTAGTAATAAGGAAAAGTAAACATAAACTCAGAAAATAACATGCTTTGGGTTCTTGTTCAACTAGTCAATTCAAGCACATCATTCTAAGCACATGAACTCATGAATCTCTCCTTGATGATATAGCCTAGTTACTCACTTATTGATTCCTCACATAAGCAATTCTCCCATACTAAAAGCTAAGCCCAATTCCTTGTGTACTTAGTCATTTACATGAGGTTTTAGATCATGCAAATTCAGGCCATCAAACCCCAACCCTTCCTCTATTCCTAGTAGCAAGCATAGAAGTGGTAATCCCAAATCGGTTTCCTAATCTATAACAAACTTCCGTTCTGATTATAGAAAAGCAAGAAGCAAGCATGCATACAAGCTTAGATTGATGTTTAGAAAATGGGATTCAAGGAAAGAAGAAGAACATGTGGGAAAGAACTTAAGATTATAACTTAAAGATGAAAAGTCTTACTTGAAAACCAAAGCATAAGAAGAGAGATTGGCTAAGAACCTGAATTACAAGCTTGGAAGCCCTCTCTCACTCTCCTAGATGATCCTCTACCTCTGAATTTTACAAAGTATCAAAAGATATCAGAGAAAATGACTAGAATCCTATTTATAGGCAAAAATCACGAGTCTGGGCTGTTCCTAGCGCTCAGGCGCCAATTCAGAGCGCCTGAGCGCCAATTCCATGCTGAAACTGAGCCTCTGGAAGGTAATTGGCGCCTGGCGCCTAGGCGCCAATTAAGCACGCCTAGGCGCCAATTCCAGAACCCTGGAAAAAGCAATTGGCGCCTAGGCGCCATTGGAGCACGCCTAGGCGCTCTGACTCGTTGGAAAACCTTTTGATCTTCATTTTAACTCCTCTTTACTCCTCTTTAAGCCTCTCTTCAATTCTCCAAACCTCTAGACACTCCATCTTCAGCTGTTACAACCTGAAAACTTGATGACAAAGCTAGGAAAATATCTAGAAATTCAGAGGTTAGTTTTGCACAAAGGCTCCAAAACAAGTGGAAATTGCCTATGACTCTTAAACTCTAATCAAATGCAACTAAAGCCCTTATAAAACTACAAAATTGCTAAACTAATGCAAATGCACAAATAAAAGTAAAAATGCATGAGAATGCTTGAAACACTACATGAGACACAAGAAAAAGACTCAAAACCTACAAGGAAAAACCCTAAAAACATCATATAAACCCGGGTCATCACTTAGAATTAATTTTAAATTTTCACATCACTAGTTTAAAGCAATCTAAACTTCAATTCTTTACACACTCGCATAAAAATTTAAAAGGATCAAGTTAAAAAGGAAAGACTAAAAAAATGATGAAGGGAAAAATGAGAGAAAATTGCACTAATTACCTGCAAATATAGATTTGTAAGAATTTTACTCATATTTGAAGCAAAATTCGCAAAAAAACATTTGTGAGAAAAATTGGTAGCAAAATTCGCAAGAAAACATTGCTGAGAAAAATTGGTAATAAAATCCACAGGTAATAATTAGTGAATGGGGTGGAGTGTAATATTTGAGTAAGTTTGGAGTTTAGTGTCATATAGGGAAACCTCAAGGTAGCGGAGTGTAATTTACTCTTTGATTTATGTTGCCATGATATCTGGAAATGCAGGTAATATGATGAGGCAATTGTGTCAAAATTTGCATGATTCGAATGATCTATTGCAATTTGCTATAAACCCGGGATAGAGTTTTGAGTCCGGGGTAGTCTATCAAAGATTAAAAATTGAGCTTCTTGGGAGACAACCCAAGTCCATGTTTGCTTTTCTTTAATTTGAGTTTGCCTTAATTTTGCGTTCTTCCATAAAAAAATTAAAAAAAAAATCATTTCCTTTTTAGGTGGTTTTTGCATAGAGTCTTCTGCATGTTTTCTTTTTAAGTTTGAGTCAGTGTATATTTCTTGGGTTTCTTGCTGCTATGCTGAACTTGCTTAAGTGGTTTCTCCCTTGATTTAGCTGCTACTTATTAAAAGTTGTTGATACCATCTCTTTTGCTATCTTGTGGTCTTTGTTGCATGTCATTGTGATTGGAAGTGAGGTTAGCTTGAATATGTTTACTTGAGTTCACTTAAGGGTTTCACTTTAATACCCTATTGTTTTGTTGAGTGCTGAGAGTTTCAATGTTCATTCCTTACATGCTTGCACATGCTTGATTCTGGTTTGAAATGCATATCATTTAACTCTTTGTGATACTTGTTTCTTGAAGAGACTAGTAGGAATCTTTGTTGGCTTTCAGAGTTTGGATTATCAATGCTCCCTTAGTTGCCCAAGTTTAGCCTAAATGAATATTTTCTTGGTCCTAAGTTTTGATAAATCTGAATTTGTTGAGTGATCTATGTTTGGATTGAGCACACCGCTTGTCTGGCATATTTGGTCTAGGCCTTCTTTCGAATCTTCTCATAACTTTGTTGAATTTTTTTTCAAGCATTGTTATTGCCTCAGACAGATTTTCATTAGAATCCTTCTCACTTAGATCATCATCTTCAGTAATTGACACAAATGCTATGCTTTTATTTTTCTTATCTGATATTTCATTGAGCCAATGAGCTCATCAACCTTGATATTGCCAATATCTTGAGCTTCCTCAATAGCTGTAACCTTCATATCAAATCTCTTAGGTAAAGACCTGAGAATCTTCCTGACAAGCTTTTCTTTAGAAATTTGTTCTCCCAGAGCAAAAGATGCATTTTCCATGTCTCGCACCCTCATATGAAATTCAGATACAGTTTCATCCTCCTTCATCTTCAGGTTCTCAAATTGAGTAGTGAAAAGTTGAAGCCTTGACACTCTCACTCTTGTAGTTCCTTCATGAGCCACCCTGAGAATTTCCCGGGCATCCTTTGCAACATTGCAAGTGTTGATCAGCCTGAACATGTTATTGTCCACTCCATTAAAGATAACATTAAGTGCTTTTGAGTTACCTAGTGCTTCATCATCTTCTTCCTTGGTCCATTCTTCCTCAGGCTTCAGTTCAGTAGTTGAGGTTCCTTCTTTGTCACTTTTCACAGGATGCTTCCAGCCTTTGATAATAGATTTCCCGGTCTTGTTATCAATCGATCTAACAAATGCAATCATGCATTCTTTCTAGTAGTCATAGTTGGTACCATCCAAGATTGGTGGCCTATGAACAGATCCTATTTCCTTGCTGTTGTCCATAATACCAGAAGTAGTTCCCTAGATCTCACCCAAATAGAATAGGGTGCCTGCTCTGATACCAATTGAAACTCTGGAAACCGTAGGTCAGATGTTCTACCAGATGTCTAAGACATCTTGTATAACATTACACAAATCGCAGCAAACAATTAAGTAAGTTAAAGGACATAAATACTAACATCACATAAGAGATTGTTAACCCAGTTCAGTGCAATATCACCTACGTATGGAGGGTTTTCACCCGAGAAAGATAATCCACTATTATAGATAAATTGTATACAAAAGTCTCAATAGAAATCCCCAGTTCAACTACCTTTTCTACCTATCTCTACCTATGGCTTATTACTTAGTCGCCCCTAAGTATGAGAGCCCCTCTCACTTTCTCACTCACAATCACTGCCACAGTGATTGGACTCTAACAAGAGTACAAAGACAGATCTCAAGATCACACAACTCTTAGCTTACAACAATGCCATAAAGCTGCTAAGAGAACACTCAGTATAAACTCAATAAAACACTAATCAAAACACATGAAGCACACCTAGAAACTAGGTGTTGGGTCTTCATAAGTAGTAGTCTCCCAGAAATTGTCTTCGATGGGCTTTAAAGCACACAGAGTCCATACACAATTACAGGAAGTTGTTTCAGTAACAAACTAGTAACAGATCTGCACAGAATCTCCAAACCGTGATTTAAGGTGCAAACAAAAACTTCCACAATTAACTCCAAATCAAACCCTTTTGAACCGGATTTGAAAACACTTGATATCTCCTGTTGGTAACCTTCCCTGTTTTCTAATAATCTGGAATCTTCATACGCGTTCTGCAAATGTACATAATGCTCAATGTAACATGCCGACTTCCGGGTAGTCACAATATATAGTAACCGATTCTAACTAAGTGCGGAAAATGCAACTATTTTTTTCGTTTTAAAACAAGACTTGTCCAAACAAGGACTCAACTCAAAATCTTAAAACATAACCTGATATACCACACACACACAGATAGATATATATATATATGTGTGTGTGTGTGTGTGTGTGTGTGTGTGTGTGTGTGTGTGTGTGTGTGTGTGTAGCCCCTGCTGTAACTATAAGTACCACAAGTACTTGGAAGTGACAGAAGTACTCCCAAAGGCAAAAATGTACGCATCCAGTGATAAATACAATCCTCCAAAGTGTGGGAGAGACAGCCCAAAACAGTCTCCTCCAGACCTCCTAACGTCCGACTACTCCCTGTGATTCCCATACAGAGAACCACACAAAAAGCAAAATGTCGGGAACCTACCATATCCCAAAATGTACAAATGATGAATCAGAGCTACGACTATACACACCTAACCCAGTCTCCCAACCCTCCTCCTCCTCACTAGTGTAGTCATCTTCGATGTCAGAATCCACAGTGATCACGTCGACATCCAAATCCAGAACCTATCTTCTCACAGTCCTACGCACTACCCTAGTCAAGCTTGTCTTCAAGTCAACCACGTCGGTGGCAATATCCTCCTCTATCATGTGAACCAAAGGTTTCACGTGATATCTGCAAGAGGAAGTGGACGCACCCAAATGAGTGGAAGGTGTGGCGACTGACTCCTTCTTTGGCTCCACAAGCCTCGAAGAAGACGCAATGTATGTAGGGTCAATAGCAGCAGGAGGTGTCGGTCCATGGAGTGCTCCTGTAGCAGCGTCAATCTCAAACGGATCTTCCTCCTCAGACGACGACGGTGGTGAAGATGGTCGCATCCTACATCTGGGTCCAAATTCAACCATAGGTGGCAAGTCAAAGCTCAATGTATACTTCCGCAGTACTCCCTTCGTCAAGTCTCCATGCTCGTCAATCATATCCTCCATCAGTCTCCCCTTGTATCCATCACCCATGCGGCAGGGTCGATGTGACGCCTGGGACCGACGAGGGCGGGGAGTGATCGCCGGTGCAGTGAGGCACGGACAAGGAGCGGCTTCTGGCAGGCTTCTAGGCGGAGGGGCACATGAATGAACCGATCTCACACCCGAACAAGAGGTATTTCGAGACTGTATAGGGATGGACTATACAGTTGAGGAGGGCATAAAAGATTTGATTGGTACTACTCATGACAACAAGTTGCAACTTCTTTTCGGGAGCCCAACTCATAAGAACTCCATGGTTAAGTGTGCTAGCCTTGGAGCAATATTATGATGGGTGACCTCCTGGGAAGTTTTCCCGGGAAGTGTGCGAGTGAGGACAAAGTGCGCTGAAAAGAATTGTGTTGTTACCGTGAGGCCAGTCGTCAAGTCAGGATGTTACAATTGGTATCAGAGCCAACCTCTCCCAGTACGGTGTGGTTCGAGGACGAACCAAGCGGAAGTTGGTGGGCCTGTGACGCCCGGGGCCGACGAGGGCGGGGAGTGATCGCCGGTGCAGTGAGGCACGGACAAGGAGCGGCTCCTGGCAGACTTCTAGGCGGAGGGGCACATGAATGAACCGATCTCACACCCGAACAAGAGGTATTTCGAGACTGTATAGGGATGGACTATACAGTTGAGGAGGGCATAAAAGATTTGATTGGTACTACTCATGACAACAAGTTGCAACTTCTTTTCGGGAGCCAAACTCATAAGAACTCCATGGTTAAGTGTGCTAGCCTTGGAGCAATATTATGATGGGTGACCTCCTGGGAAGTTTTCCCGGGAAGTGTGCGAGTGAGGACAAAGTGCGCTGAAAAGAATTGTGTTGTTACCGTGAGGCCAGTCGTCAAGTCAGGATGTTACAATTGGTATCAGAGCCAACCTCTCCCAGTACGGTGTGGTTCGAGGACGAACCAAGCGGAAGTTGGTGGGCCTGTGACGCCCGGGGCCGACGAGGGCGGGGAGTGATCGCCGGTGCAGTGAGGCACGGACAAGGAGCGGCTCCTGGCAGACTTCTAGGCGGAGGGGCACATGAATGAACCGATCTCACACCCGAACAAGAGGTATTTCGAGACTGTATAGGGATGGACTATACAGTTGAGGAGGGCATAAAAGATTTGATTGGTACTACTCATGACAACAAGTTGCAACTTCTTTTCGGGAGCCAAACTCATAAGAACTCCATGGTTAAGTGTGCTAGCCTTGGAGCAATATTATGATGGGTGACCTCCTGGGAAGTTTTCCCGGGAAGCGCGCGAGTGAGGACAAAGTGCGCTGAAAAGACTCGTGTTGTTACCGTGAGGCCAGTCGTCAAGTCAGGATGTTACAGTCGATCCGATCAATCATCTCGTAGCGGATCCCCCCCGAAGGGTGAACCGTCGAGAACCACTCTCCCCAAAGACATCTGGCAGTTTACCGACATCCCAAACACAAACAATACACACAAGGCAAGACGCGAGGGTCAACTCACAGAATAGTGTACAAAATACAGACAACAGATAAAGCATATCATATTTAGGTTCCATCTTATCATGACATGAATATCATATCCTTAGGTTGCAATAACAACATACATTGATTATCAATTCATCAATAACATAACGATGCTCACCAACATCAAATCATCAAATAACATAACGATGTTCATTAACATCAAATCATCAAATCCATAGTATGAAATGCAATTTCATGCTAAAAAAAAGCTCCGGACAGGCTGGGCACCATTGAGTCAGTCCTAACAAAGGCCCTTGTGTTTAACCATTAAGCTCGGATGTCACTTACCACCTAAATGTAGTCAGATCGGTCTTAACCCGTAGGGTAGCTACTAAGTCTGCTACTTAAGAAACACTCTTGGTGTTCTTATGTGGAAACCGAAAACTCATATTCAAGCCCTAAGAATTCTTCAATAGATTATCAATATTTTAAAGTGTTCTAATGTTGTTTAGTGTATTATGAATTTCATTTGTAAAACAATTTATATTCCTTTTTGTCTCTAACCCTATCAGTCCAAAGATCCCATCAATCCAGAGTAATTCCTTGAGAAGGTCTCGAACCCTAAAACGATAAAGGCTCGAACCTAGGTCCGATGTAAGACCTGGATTTTCAGAACAAGTTAAGTTTCCGACTCACTCGTGGAATCAGTGTAAGCGTGACAGGAGTTTGATATTTGAGGAAGATTAATGAAGAAGAAAGTTCAGGAATTGCTTGAGGAATGTTGCGTAGTTGTTTTCGGAGTTAGTGCGAGTCGTCTGCACACCTGCCTTATGGCGAGCGTGTCCAGAATAGGCTATTTCGCTCTTAAAGCAACGTTTTGAGTGAGATTTCGAACTCTCGAAAAATTTAAAGATTCTCTTTATTTTTCCATCGACCAGCGTTTCATTTCGGAACTCTGGACTGTACGCACGATAGGTTTCACTTTTCGGATGTCCGCCGACGCTAATTTCTTTGCTTCGAAACCCTATTTTCGAGCAATGGATGAAGACTTTTTATATTCGGGACTTCTAACGAAGATTCCGTCCGCATTGCCAGATTTGTTTCGACGTTTCCAATCTTTCTTCAGAAGGAAGTTTTGTCGTCCGGCGATCACAGCAAAAAGTAGTTTTTCGGGACAGACTAACTTACACCGCTTTTGGCGTTTTGGATATCGTTTTTCCCAAATCCTAGATATTTGTTTTGAGTTCTGGAATTCTGACGCCAGAATCTCTCTTAGAATTTCTCGGTGATCGTGCTGCAAAAATCGGAATCGCGAAATTTTCATTTTCCCGCGATTTCGCCCGCCTATAAATAGCGCGAAAAAGCAAAATCCTCCCATTTTGCACCATTGGAGCCGCGAGTTCTTGGGAGAGAAGGGAGGAGAAGATTTTCGCGAAACCTTGACCAATCTTCGTGCAGTTCGTCCCTACTTCTAGGTATCGAGGTAACTAACACTATTCCTACCTCTGATTGTTGTTTCTGTTGCGTTTCTGAAGTCGTTTCTGTGCTCACAGTTTTGAGCTTTTTCTAAAATTGTCTGTTTTCTTCGATTTCTTGCTTGGGTTATGTTCTCAAGGTTCCATGAGCCTAAAACCTCTGTCAGTAAACGCTGATTGTGATCCAGTTGTCCAGGATCTGAAAAACTGTTTCAAAACCCTTTTTGTCTCACATTTCGAAACTTTATTGTCAAAAAGACTTAATCTGACTTCGTGCCTTTAGGATTTGTTGTCACGGATGTCATGAGGATCGTTGCTGTCAAATTTGTTTTCAGAACTGATAACTTTGAAGTTTTAAGCCTTTATTTTGGACCAAAATGCCCCTGCGTAGTCGTATTTCGGCCCGATTGTCCGAAAATTGTTCTGACAGTTTCTTTGCCTTAGTTTTACCCTAAAACTACCTTGTAAACTGATTTGATCGAAGAAAAAGAGCCGAAGCTCTTTTCTCCTTATGGCCGTGGGCTATTTCCTAAGGGGGGGGGAGTTTTTCGTTTTCGAAAACTTGTCTTTTCATACCTGATTGTCCTATTCTGAAGCTTTAATGCTTTGTCTATCGTTTATGTATTGTTTTGCGATCGAACTAATCAATTTTGTTTGGATTCTGCTTTGTTTTTCTCCGAGGTTCAGTTGAGGGAACTTTGGAAGACTCAGAGCAATTGTTTGAGGAGAACTTTGTTTGCGAAGCTGGAACAGCTCGAGGTTAGGGCAACTTACATATATATTAGCTATGATTTCATAATAGGCGTCGATAAATTCGACTTATGCTTTGCTATGATATTGATTATGATGATGGTTTATTGTTATGAATGTTTTCATAACTTATGATGTTGATGTTGTGTTGGATTGAGCGTTTTGACGCGACTTCGGAGTGGAGATTCATTGATCTGGTGATCTTTGACATTTCGGGTTGGATGAACAACCCTAGGCAAGTTCAAACGAGGGGTTTGGGACTTAGCCATTTATTGGGATTCGTTGGTTTACTTAGACTTTCCCCGGGAAACTTCTTTTGGGTGGTTGGTTTTCGGAAAACCTAGAATGAATAGAATTTTGTAAACTAGAGACTTTGGGAGACTTAGACTTTGAGAAATAAACTCATAACCTGACTAATTCAATTCGAAACGTTTTTACTAAATGAGTAGTTATAGGAGAACTAAAGGGGAAAACATTTACGAAAGACGGGGAAAAGTCGACCTTTGTTGTGGGTTGGGAGAGTTATCGGAATTGGGGAAAGCCACTAAGGTGAGCTATGGTGATGATTGAAGTCATCGAGTACTCTAGTACTCTTGGGGAGTGTTGTGGAGCCGTGTTGTATTGACCGGCACTAGACCCTTGTGTTTTCTTGTTGGAGTTGTGTTGTATTGACCGACACTTACTCCGAGTTGTGTTGTATTGACCGACACTAACTCATTGGGTTTGGTTGAGATTGGGTTGTGAGCTAAACACTTCCGTGGTAAGGGCGATTCGTTGTTTGGCTAACCATATTGCATCAATCGGGTGAATAACGGGAATGGTTCACCTGTGCATATCATATGGTGAATAACGGGAATGGTTCACCAAGGATGAATAACGGGAATGGTTCATCCAGGATGGATAACGGGAATGGTCCATCCATAGTGAGGAACGGGAAGCTTCACTGAGGCGTGAGACTTCGTGAAAGCATGGAACTTCACTGAAGCGTGAGACTTCGTGAAAGTGAGTAAGCTTCACTGAGGCGTGAGACTTCGTGAAAGCAGAAACTTCACTGAGGCGGGAGACCTCGTGGAGACGGGAACCTTCGCTGAAGCGGGAGACTTTGCGGAGGCGTACACCTTTGCTGAAGCGGGAGACTTTGCAGAGGCGTGCAACTTCACTGAAGCGTGAGACTTCGTGAAGGTGTGGAACTTCATTGAAGCGGGAGACTTCATGAAGGCGCGAAACTTCACTGAAGCGTGAGACTTCGTGAATGCGTGAAAATTCACTGAAGCGTGAGACTTCGTGAATGTGTGAGATTTCACTGAAGCGTGAGACTTCGTGAAAGCGTAAGACCCCATTGAAGCGTGAGACTTCATGGAAGCGTGAGATTTCGTCGTCGTTTACCCTAGGGCAACGACAGGGAACATTGGTTTAGTTGGATACGTGTGTGTTGGGAGGACGATACATTGTTTGACTAACCTTATCACCTAACTTCATATGTTGAGATTATGATGATTTGATGTTGATGAACACCGTTAGGTATTAATGATTGAACTGTGTAGGAGATTCGAGAACATGCTATGTATATACCTTAAAGTAGGCAATACATAACTTATATGTATATATATACAACATATGTATATATCCCCTTTATCACAAGTTGATTGTATATCTATTGTATTCTGTAAGTTGACCCTAGCGCCTTGGCTTTGTTTGTATGTTTGTGTTTGGGCGGTCGGCCTGCTGCCAGGCGTCTGTCAGCCGGTTCTTGATGATTCGTTGTGCGGGAAAGACCCGGAGCGGAACGACTATTACTGAAGCTTTCGACGAGGACCCGGACTTCATGCCTGATCGAGGGAGGGTCGATGATAGTAGTGTGGGGTATGGGTGGTTAGAGTCTTTTGGAGTTGGTTGTTACTGTAATAGCTCTGATTCGTTTTGCTTTTGGGACAGGGTAAGTTCCCGATGCATGGCTTTTTGTGTGGTTCTCTTACGGAGGGATCACAGTGAGTCAGTCGGACCATAGGGGTCTTTGCTTAGGCCATTTTGAGGCCGACTTTCTCCTAGTGGTTTGTAATTATACTTTTTCTCACTCACACTTCTGGATCTGTAAATATTTGCCTACGGGTACACTACTTTGGAGTCACTGCGAGTGTGTGTGACATGGAAGTGCAGCTGAGGCTGTACATGTTTATATTTGATGTATATCGGTTAGTTTAGTAGTTGGGTTTTGTCTTTACTTCCTTATCGTTTTGATTTAAAGGAAAGAAAACGAAAAAAAATTACCTGTTTTCCGCGTAAAGATTATTTTTGGTTACTAAAGTGACACCTGGAAATCGGGGTGTTACATTGTGGTATCAGAGCTTAGTCGAGTCTTTTGGGAGTCTTTGGGGAATAGGTCTTCTGTGCTAGGTTGTGTGACTCTGCAAAGAGTGAAAATTGATTGTCTGCAGAGCGATTTTCGCTCTAATTGTTTGCGTTACTACTTAGTCGGATTGAGTGGTTTGTCTAGTGCTACCGTATGGCTAGTACTAATCGGACGTTTGATGAGATATAGGATGGTGGACCTTAACCCGATGGCGGGGGCAATAGCTACACTGATCGAGGCAATGATGAACCAGGCTGCGGAAGACGCTTATATGCGTGCTGAAGAGGCTGCACGTGAGCATCACCAACGATTGATGGCGACGGCGATGTATCAACAAAGAGGAATGAACCGAACAGGAGCTGGGGGACCAATAAGGTCAGGATCTCAAGGCTACAACAGAAGGGAGAGCTACCATCAGTGGGGACCGTATCAGCGTTTCAAGGGAAGAGATCTTATCTCAAGAGTCTACAAACCAACGACTGCTGATACTGGAGGGGAGCCAGTTGGTGACAAAGGTGTGACATGTACTCGTTGTGGAAAGTTTGGGCATTTTGCTAACAAGTGCTCAGTGACTGGATGGAGATGCTTCAAGTGTAACCGAGAGGGGCATCTAGCTGTGAACTGCAAGTCACCCCAGGAGGAAACGTCTGATAGTAAGATGAAAGGGAATGATGCTACCGAAGGGACATGAAACAAGACTTCGGGAAGAGCAGTGACGTGTTACAGGTGCAGGGAAGTAGGGCACTATGCTAGTAAGTGCAAGATCAAGGGAAAACTATGCTTTAATTGCAACCAACCGGGACATTTCTCCAGAGATTGTAAGGCACTCAAGGGCGAATCATCAGGGAATGTTGGGAAAGGAAAACAACTTGCTCCAGAGGAAAGGATTCATGCCAAGGAGGGCAAGAGCTGAGGAGTTGAACGAGGAAGAACGTGGGAACGATGTAGGACCTTATTCGAGGTTGCTCGTGATTTAACTATAGAAGTTACACGAGGTTGGGAATAGCACACTAAGTCTAGAAAGTAGTCTTCCACCGATGCGTTTATGAGGAAGCTAGTAGTTGAAGAACGAATCTTAGGGAGATTCCGTATGGGTAGTATACGTGTTATGTTGAGGGTGTGTAGTTCCGTAGCGGGATCCTTAAAGGATTTAGTATCAGGATATTTGTGACTACTGGAGGATAGGAACTCATTGACTGTTCCAGTGGGTTTTTCTAAATTTCCACCTTCGATGTATTAGGCCTGATCAACCTAATATTGAGGGGGTGATATTCGGAATCACAGCTGGTTATGGACTTTGATAGAAGGACGGGTAAGATGAATTTGAATTGATTGAGGATTAGTCGGATTTGGGAGGAAAGTTCGTGTTAAGCATTTGATTGTAAAAGATTAAGATTTGAATCTGTGGAAGTCGATGAGTGTCGTATAGACATTGATTGGTTAGTTCGTGTGATTACTCCAAGTAGAGGTAGACCAAGTCAAGAGATTTAGTGCTGGAAAAGTATTAAGTAGTTTCTCGGAAGTTATGAAGTCATAGGTTATGTGATTGCTGAGGGGAGTTGTTAGAGACTAAATAAGTTGGATTTAATCATGTTTTAGATGATACCTTGATGGTAGCGAGATTGAGAAGAATTAGCTCTGAACTAGATTGTTATAGTCGAGTTCGAGGAATAAGTTTTGCTAAGCGTTTGATTAATATGTGGAGACATTATAGTCTTAAGAGATGAATTTTCGCTTGAAAAGTGTTGAATTAATGATTAAGTTGGAGAAAGAAAGTTTTAGCATAAGTTGAATACTTGAGGTTGTTGATATGGATTCCAAAGAAATATGCTGAGATTACTAAGTGAGATATACTAAGTTGGATTGAAATCTTAGGGTTAAGATTGAATCTTGAGAGCCGAGAATCGCGTACGAGTAGGAGATCTTATGGTTGTAGGTGTGACAATAGGAGTTGAATCTTAGAAGATTGAAGACCTGAAGGTGAGTTTCGGGTTAAGACCATTGAGGTGTAGTATAAGAGAGATCTTGAAGTAAGGGAATTCTGGGTTGTGTGGAGTGTTAAGGTTGGTGATCGATTGATGTTGATTATGAGGTTGCGGACATAATGACCATGTGATAAAATTTGAATGATGTTAGCATAATAAGTTATGATTATGGATAGCAGGATCAAGTGGTGAGTGTGGAAGCATGACGACATTTATCAGGTCGTTTGGGTAAGTGAAGAAGTTATAGTTTTAAGAAACGGATATTCATTTAAGAAGTATTGAAGGATTAAAGGTCATTAGAGAACCAAACTTGGTGAAGGTTTAGGTTTTAAATCTATGAATGTCTGTCTAGGGTGTGTAGGACTCGAAGTTTGTCAGAATTTGATTGAGAGATTAAGAAGTTGATTGACGAGATGGTGATTGAGTGACAAAAAGGAAAGTGTTAGTATTAAGATGAATACTTGAAGTTGTTATGTTTGGACAAGTTTCTTAGAGCCTAAGAGTGAATGAAACTTTGTTATGGATTTTGGTGATGCACATTACAAGTAACAAGTGAATTTGACTAAGTTGAATGAGAATCCTAGGGCTAAGGTTGACCTAGTGAGCTGAGATTTATGTACATTTAAGAGATTTAGTGGTGTTAGCGGTTACGATAAGAGTTAAATCTCAGAATGTTGAAGGATCGGATGATAAAATGGCTAGTTAAGTCTCTTGAGATATAGTTATGATTTAATCTTCTAGAGGATAAGTCTCGATTTGTGTGAAGTGTTAGGAATTTCAGTAAGTGTAAATAGGTTTGAGTGAGGGAAGTTTTGAGGAAGAAGACGATAATAATGGATTGTTAGATATTAAGAGGAGGATTATCTTATAAGTTGTTGATAGATTGATGTTGAAGGGGATAAGATTATTGAAGGACAAGAAATAAGGACATAGGTCGAGGTTTAATTCAAGTAGTGATTAAGTAGAAGTTTGGTTTCTGGGTGTTTATAAAGATAGTTACGAAGTTGGAGGTATGTTAATGGACTAGCGGTTTCCAAGGGGATGTTTCGTCTAAGAGTTATCGAACGGACAAGTGGAGTTTTGGACTGTAGATGAAGATCACGAGGACAAGTTGAGTATTTACTTTGAAATGACAGAGAGGCACCGAGTTTAAGAAGAATTTCGGACGACCGAAAGTAAAGAAGTAAGTGGCTAAGGTTGTGCGACTGCACGGAATGCCAACCGGTATCATTTCAAGCAGAGGTCCGACGCAAGTAATCGAGTCAGACGACATGAGGTTGAATGATGTTTTGTCTTTTGAGACGCCGATAGTTAGCAGTGGGGATAGAAGAGTGAAACAGTTAAGGGGAAAACAACTTGCTTAAGTAAAGGTTATGAGGAACAATGACACGGGCAATGCTACAGGGGAATTGGAAGACCAGATCAAGGAACTGTATTCCGGACTTTTCTCAGAACTCTGAGTTTCGAGGACGAAGCTTTCTTTTTGGAGGGGAGTATTGTAAGACCTGGATTTTCAGAACAAGTTAAGTTTCCGACTCACCCGTAGAATCAGTGTAAGCGTGACAGGAGTTTGATATTTGAGGAAGATTAATGAAGAAGAAAGTTCAGGAATTGCTTGAGGAATGTTGCGTAGTTGTTTTCGGAGTTAGTGCGAGTCGTCTGCACACCTGCCTTATGGCGAGCGTGTCCAGAATAGGCTATTTCGCTCTTAAAGCAACGTTTTGAGTGAGATTTCGAACTCTCGAAAAATTTAAAGATTCTCTTTATTTTTCCATCGACCAGCGTTTCATTTCGGAACTCTGGACTGTACGCACGATAGGTTTCACTTTTCGGATGTCCGCCGACGCTAATTTCTTTGCTTCGAAACCCTATTTTCGAGCAATGGATGAAGACTTTTTCTATTCGGGACTTCTAACGAAGATTCCGTCCGCATTGCCAGATTTGTTTCGACGTTTCCAATCTTTCTTCAGAAGGAAGTTTTGTCGTCCGGCGATCACAGCAAAAAGTAGTTTTTCGGGACAGACTAACTTACACCGCTTTTGGCGTTTTGGATATCGTTTTTCCCAAATCCTAGATATTTGTTTTGAGTTCTGGAATTCTGACGCCAGAATCTCTCTTAGAATTTCTCGGTGATCGTGCTGCAAAAATCGGAATCGCGAAATTTTCATTTTCCCGCGATTTCGCCCGCCTATAAATAGCGCGAAAAAGCAAAATCCTCCCATTTTGCACCATTGGAGCCGCGAGTTCTTGGGAGAGAAGGGAGGAGAAGATTTTCGCGAAACCTTGACCAATCTTCGTGCAGTTCGTCCCTACTTCTAGGTATCGAGGTAACTAACACGATTCCTACCTCTGATTGTTGTTTCTGTTGCGTTTCTGAAGTCGTTTCTGTGCTCACAGTTTTGAGCTTTTTCTAAAATTGTCCGTTTTCTTCGATTTCTTGCTTGGGTTATGTTCTCAAGGTTCCCATGAGCCTAAAACCTCTGTCAGTAAACGCTGATTGTGATCCAGTTGTCCAGGATATGAAAAACTGTTTCAAAACCCTTTTTGTCTCACATTTCGAAACTTTATTGTCAAAAAGACTTAATCTGACTTCGTGCCTTTAGGATTTGTTGTCACGGATGTCATGAGGATCGTTGCTGTCAAATTTCTTTTCAGAACTGATAACTTTGAAGTTTTGAGCCTTTATTTTGGACCAAAATGCCCCTGCGTAGTCGTATTTCGGCCCGATTGTCCGAAAATTGTTCTGACAGTTTCTTTGCCTTAGTTTTACCCTAAAACTACCTTGTAAACTGATTTGATCGAAGAAAAAGAGCCGAAGCTCTTTTCTCCTTATGGCCGTGGGCTATTTCCTAAGGGGGGGGAGTTTTTCGTTTTCGAAAACTTGTCTTTTCGTACCTGATTGTCCTATTCTGAAGCTTTAATGCTTTGTCTATCGTTTATGTATTGTTTTGCGATCGAACTAATCGATTTTGTTTGGATTCTGCTTTGTTTTTCTCCGAGGTTCAGTTGAGGGAACTTTGGAAGACTCAGAGCAATTGTTTGAGGAGAACTTTGTTTGCGAAGCTGGAACAGCTCGAGGTTAGGGCAACTTACATATATATTAGCTATGATTTCATAATAGGCGTCGATAAATTCGACTTATGCTTTGCTATGATATTGATTATGATGATGGTTTATTGTTATGAATGTTTTCATAACTTATGATGTTGATGTTGTGTTGGATTGAGCGTTTTGACGCGACTTCGGAGTGGAGATTCATTGATCTGGTGATCTTTGACATTTCGGGTTGGATGAACAACCCTAGGCAAGTTCAAACGAGGGGTTTGGGACTTAGCCATTTATTGGGATTCGTTGGTTTACTTAGACTTTCCCCGGGAAACTTCTTTTGGGTGGTTGGTTTTCGGAAAACCTAGAATGAATAGAATTTTGTAAACTAGAGACTTTGGGAGACTTAGACTTTGAGAAATAAACTCATAACCTGACTAATTCAATTCGAAACGTTTTTACTAAATGAATAGTTATAGGAGAACTAAAGGGGAAAACATTTACGAAAGACGGGGAAAAGTCGACCTTTGTTGTGGGTTGGGAGAGTTATCGGAATTGGGGAAAGCCACTAAGGTGAGCTATGGTGATGATTGAAGTCATCGAGTACTCTAGTACTCTTGGGGAGTGTTGTGGAGCCGTGTTGTATTGACCGACACTAGACCCTTGTGTTTTCTTGTTGGAGTTGTGTTGTATTGACCGACACTTACTCCGAGTTGTGTTGTATTGACCGACACTAACTCATTGGGTTTGGTTGAGATTGGGTTGTGAGCTAAACACTTCCGTGGTAAGGGCGATTCGTTGTTTGGCTAACCATATTGCATCAATCGGGTGAATAACGGGAATGGTTCACCTGTGCATATCATATGGTGAATAACGGGAATGGTTCACCAAGGATGAATAACGGGAATGGTTCATCCAGGATGGATAACGGGAATGGTCCATCCATAGTGAGGAACGGGAAGCTTCACTGAGGCGTGAGACTTCGTGAAAGCATGGAACTTCACTGAAGCGTGAGACTTCGTGAAAGTGAGTAAGCTTCACTGAGGCGTGAGACTTCGTGAAAGCAGAAACTTCACTGAGGCGGGAGACCTCGTGGAGACGGGAACCTTCGCTGAAGCGGGAGACTTTGCGGAGGCGTACACCTTTGCTGAAGCGGGAGACTTTGCGGAGGCGTGCAACTTCACTGAAGCGTGAGACTTCGTGAAGGTGTGGAACTTCATTGAACGGGAGACTTCATGAAGGCGCGAAACTTCACTGAAGCGTGAGACTTCGTGAATGCGTGAAAATTCACTGAAGCGTGAGACTTCGTGAATGTGTGAGATTTCACTGAAGCGTGAGACTTCGTGAAAGCGTAAGACCCCATTGAAGCGTGAGACTTCATGGAAGCGTGAGATTTCGTCGTCGTTTACCCTAGGGCAACGACAGGGAACATTGGTTTAGTTGGATACGTGTGTGTTGGGAGGACGATACATTGTTTGACTAACCTTATCACCTAACTTCATATGTTGAGATTATGATGATTTGATGTTGATGAACACCGTTAGGTATTAATGATTGAACTGTGTAGGAGATTCGAGAACATGCTATGTATATACCTTAAAGTAGGCAATACATAACTTATATGTATATATATACAACATATGTATATATCCTCTTTATCACAAGTTGATTGTATATCTATTGTATTCTGTAAGTTGACCCTAGCGCCTTGGCTTTGTTTGTATGTTTGTGTTTGGGCGGTCGGCCTGCTGCCAGGCGTCTGTCAGCCGGTTCGTGATGATTCGTTGTGCGGGAAAGACCCGGAGCGGAACGACTATTACTGAAGCTTTCGACGAGGACCCGGACTTCATGCCTGATCGAGGGAGGGTCGATGATAGTAGTGTGGGGTATGGGTGGTTAGAGTCTTTTGGAGTTGGTTGTTACTGTAATAGCTCTGATTCGTTTTGCTTTTGGGACAGGGTAAGTTCCCGATGCATGGCTTTTTGTGTGGTTCTCTTACGGAGGGATCACAGTGAGTCAGTCGGACCATAGGGGTCTTTGCTTAGGCCATTTTGAGGCCGACTTTCTCCTAGTGGTTTGTAATTATACTTTTTCTCACTCACACTTCTGGATCTGTAAATATTTGCCTACGGGTACACTACTTTGGAGTCACTGCGAGTGTGTGTGACGTGGAAGTGCAGCTGAGGCTGTACATGTTTATATTTGATGTATATCGGTTAGTTTAGTAGTTGGGTTTTGTCTTTACTTCCTTATCGTTTTGATTTAAAGGAAAGAAAACGAAAAAAAATTACCTGTTTTCCGCGTAAAGATTATTTTTGGTTACTAAAGTGACACCTGGAAATCGGGGTGTTACATCCGACCTGTCAATCATTATCTTAAAAGTTCCGTCACTAGCATGGCATAACTTCATGTTTCCCCACACTCCGACGATTCATATATACATATATAATTGCACAATTTAGTTAGTACAATCCAACAAAGCATATTCACAGATATTAACTCATCCTATGATTAGCCACTTAGAACATATAAAGCATGTGATTTTGTCCACATCAATCATAGCAAAAATCAAATCATCAACACATATGTCGGCCGAAGCTCAGAAAACGGAGACACAAGTCTCAAGGTTTAACAACGGCCGAAGCCTCAGAAAACATTTTCCAAATCAGTTCAATCAACATCATCATAATCAAATAAGCAAGTCGAAGTTATCGACGCCTAAGTCATTAGCTAGCAAGTAAGTTGCCCTCAACTCCAAATTGTCCAGCTTCACAGTGCAAGGGTCCTTCTCTCGCTTCCTCACTAGCTCCTAAGGTTTCCAAAACCAAACCTTTGAGCAAACATAACATTATTCAGTCAAAACCAAGTCGAAACAATCTTAACATTATTAACTAACGTCAGACGAAACTTTAAAAGCTTGAGAGTATGATAATCTAAGACAAAATGAAGAGTTTTCACAAAAAAGAATTTTCTCCCCCCCCCCCCTCAATGAGCTCTCGACCACTCCCCCCCAATTTTAGCGTTTTAGCGCTTTTTCTTCGATCTAATTTAATTCCTAGGTAATCTTAGGTCATAAATAGGGTAATACAATGCTCGGAAAAATTATTGGAATTGAATTGCAAATAGGGTATTTGGGTCAAGATTTTAAGCTCAAAAACTCAAAGTTGAAATTTTGAAAAAGTAAACCGATAGGGTTGTAGAGAATGTCGTTTATTGCAACTAATCCTAAAGTCACTAAGTTAAGTCATGATTTTTTGGCTCAAAAAGTAAACTCACAGAGAAATGGGTTTTTGAGTTAGATTTTCAAATCTACAGCGACTCCGTGAAAATCTAAGCGCACCGGCTGTGAATATGGAAGGCAGGAAAGTTCACAAAACTTTGAGCACAGAAAGACATAGAGAAACACAACGGAAAACACAAACAGAGGCAAGAAGTAGAGAGATTTTCTTGCTAGCTATCCAACGCAACCGGAATCGGGACGATCGGGTAAGAACCGGGAATTTTCTCTCCTCCTCCTCTCTCTCTCTACCCGGGGCTCTCTCTCTTGGTGGGAAATGAGATGGGAAATGAGATATTTTCTCATTTTCCCTTCCTTTTATAGCAGTCAGGAAAAAGGAATAACGAAGATTTCGCGGATTCAGTCGTCCTGGTACTTTCATCTGCTGATAAGAAGTGAATATTTGGCGACAGAATGCCAAAACTCAAAACAAGGTTCTTTAAATTGAAGAAAACAATCAAAACGCAGTATGGGTCAAAATACGCCGGAAAACTACTTTTTGCAGTTGGCGTCGGATGAAGAAACTTTCTTCTGAAGAAAGATCGCAAACGTCGAAAAAATGAGGTATCGCAAATGGAAACTTCGTTAAAAGCTCCGAATAGAAAAACTCTTCATTCGGGGTCTTAATTAAAGTCCACGAGAAGATAAAGCCTAGCTTCGACGGACTTCCGGAAAGCAAAACCTATTGTGTGTACAACCCAGAGATCCGTAGCGAAACACTGGTCATGGAAAAAATACCCGAAGGTTCTTATTTTTCGAACGATTTTGAATTTCGCTTAAACAATGCTCTAGAAGCGGAAATAGCTTTTTTTCGGACACACTCGACCTTAGACGGGTGTAGAAATGGCTCTAGCAATCACTTAAACTGACTATAGTACCACCCTTAGTCATTTCCTAAACTTTCTTCTTCATTAAGTCATCCGAATCTGCAAACACTTGTTCAGTTTCCTTTCACGTTACACCAAAACCTAAGCGTGAATAGGAAATTAATTTATCTAATCTATGTGTAACACCCCGATTTCGGTGGCGTCACTTTAGTAACCAAAATAAACTTAATGCGGAAAAACGTGAATATATTTTTTTTTCCGATAATAACTAAGACAAAACGGAATTAAATAAAACCCAACAATAACAAAAATCAGAACTAATATACAATATATAAACAGCCCCCGCTATAGTAGTAACCTCGTCACGAGTAACCTCCAGTGACGGAAAGAAAAGTGCGACGCCCGTAGGCAATATATACAAACCAAATGAAAAGGGTGAAGTGCCCGCAACACCATCCCTCAAAACTGACTGAGAATCAGCTGACCCAATGGCCTGAAAATAAGACCTCCTAAGTCCAACCAACTCTCTGTGATTCCCGTAAGGAAACCGCACAAAAAGCTATAGGCGGATCTACCCTGTCCCCTACGTAACAAATGAAGCAAGACTGTCAGAGCTAAAACTCTACTCCTACACTAATCCTAACTCGAGGAGCTCATACCAACACTCAAAACTATGTGCTAGCATGATCGTCGTCTGAATCAGAATCCAGAACGACCAAGTCTACCAACCCTATCCGTCCTCCCCTCGCTCCTGCAACGCTCTCCGATGCTGGACTCACGGGCTTAGGGCCCGAACCCTGATCATCAATGATCGCAACGGAGGGTGCACTAGACCCTGCCGAAGGCACTCCCGCTGGAATCTCCTCTGAGGGATCCTCCTCCTCTGAAGATGACGGTGGCGGCGTTGCTCCTCCAAGACCTGGTCCACAGTGAACGCCCGGTGGCAAGTTGAAGCTGATAGAGCATCGCCTCAACACTCCTGACCTCAAGAGTCCTCCACTATCCACGTGGTCCTCCATGATACGCCCCGAATACGTCGCTCGGTGGCTCGCGGGGTCAACCACCCACGACCCGGGGTCGTCCTGGTCGATCATCTCGTACCTAATCCCCCCCGAAGGGTGGACCATTGCGAACCAATCCGCAATGTTCATCTGACAAAAGGCGTTGTCCGCCAAAACACACACAGAAGACGCGAGGGTCAACTCTAAAGAACTATGTAGATAATAAACCCAATAGGTACAAATAATAGATAGCCACTTAGGCTTATAACTAGAGATATCATTCCTAGGGTTGCATGTTCCACAAAATCATAACGACAATAATAACAATTAGCATGTTCCAAGTAAGTTTATCAAATAGAAACCACACTCATCAACTAAGTCAGTATGCATGTTGCGTGATATGTATGCAGGTTAACCCAGTCAACCAATATGCAATCCGGAACGGATGGACATCAACGGATCAGCCCTTCACCAGCCACGGTGGTGCCATTTCGGCCCGCGTGCCTCTTACTCCAACAACAACGGTAGTCAGATCAGCCGTAACCCGTAGGTCTGCCATTTCGGTCTGCTACAAGAGACGTCTACAGACGCTCTATCACGGAAATCCGGGTCTTATGACCATTTTGGAATCCGACGAGGTCCAGAGTACGTCCTGTGTTAATACCCCATTAATGTTGCATGAATGCAGGATGATTAGTCAAACAACGTCTCCGTCCTCACTCGACACGTCGCCACGTGTTCTAGGTAAATTAAAGTCTCTAAAAATCTTACCCTAAGGCAAAGTCGATTCTGCGACAAAAGACACATTTCACAACACACGTCGCTGCTCCAACAGCACAAGAGTATCACATACTCGGGAACTAACGGTTCCCCGGACTTATCCCCAGGATAGCCCAACAACATCGCTGCTCCAACAGCACAACAACAACCAACGCTGCTCCAACAGCACAACAACCAACGCTGCTCCAACAGCACAACAACAACAGACTCAACACTTGGATCCGACGACACTTCTCGTTTTCCAAACTATGATTTTCATCCAAAGCCTCCTTTCGAGATTATTACCCTTACTTAAAGATTTAGAGGTTGTTTAATGTCTTATGAATTTTCTTTTCAAAATAATATCCTTTTTAGTCTTATCGCAATTTCTATAAGTTCTCGGGATCTTCGAATCCCCAAATGACTCCAGAGAATGTCTCGATCCATAAACCCTATACAAGGCCCGAACCTCGTTCGTCCTATCAAACTTTCTCAAAACTCTCAAAATAAAATCGGCATGACCTGCCCGCTATTCTCACCATTCAGAATCTCAGATTTCCAGTGTAAAGCATATTTAAATCATCACAATCAACAACATGTCATATATCAAGAAATCTCAACATTTACACTTAGCACTTAGCATATAAGCATGCACCACACATCCTAGATTATCCACATAGCACATAGCATGTAAGTCAATCTTCAAAAACATTCAGTAGATGAATCATCTACATTGTCAGCCGAAGCCTCAGAAAACATTTTCAATCACACACAATCTCAGTGCATAAACAGTAAACAATGTCGAAACCTCGACCCTAAGCATTAACTAGAGATTCAGTGAGAAGCCCTCACCTGAAGGTTCTCCAGCAAAAACTTCAAACTCTTCTTCACAAGCAAGGTGTTGATCCTCAGGAAATTCCTCAAAATCACCTTTAGAACAAAACCACAAAAATCAATCAGAATCTATCGGAAACTAAGCTATCGATACTTACTAAGGTTACTCGAAGTAATCTAGCCTCTAAGGTACGATAATCTAGCGCGAAAGACAAGTTTTCGGAAAAAGGAAATTTCTTCCTCCCCCTTAATAGCTCTCGGCCACTATAGGTAATTGTAGGGTTCGATTTTTCTTCGATCAAACTTGGTTCCTATGCTTTCATAAGCCGTAACTAAGGGTATTCTGAACTCGGAAAAATTATCGGATCAAAAACTGTCGCAGGGGTATTTTGGTCATGATTTTTAACTTAGGATTTTCAAAACTGAAATCCCAAAAATAAAATTTTGCAGGGACGTCACCAACGACGTTTATGACAACTAATCCTACTAACACTAAGCTAAGGCGATAGTTTACAGCCTAAAGGTTGGAACTTTACTCAAAAACTACATAAATGGGTATTTTAGGCTCAAATTGATTCCGGCGGAATTCCGGCGACATAACGGAAAATCTAATCCGGCAGAAGTGATCTTGGGCATACATAGAAGAGGTTTAGAATCATAAATGAAAGATTCAGGATAGTTTTGCAAAAACCCATAAACTATCCGCTCAGAAAACTCTACAAAAAAGCTATGGAAAAAGCGATCAGAGGTAAGGATTAGCGACTATACCTCGAAGCCTTGAAGTAGCAACTGATTGATCGACGATCAAGCAAACGATGAAGAAAAACTCTTCTTCCTTCTTCCTTGTTCTTGGCCGCGGTTTAGAGGAGAGAAAATGGAGGAAAATTGTGTTTTTTCTTCCTTTATTTGCTATATATAGAAGATGGAATTTCGCGGGAAAATGAAAGTTTCGCGAATCCGATTTTTCCGGCGTCATTCTCCATGAATTCTAAGATAGGTTTTGGCAAAGGAATTCCCAAGCTAAGAAGATGTCTCCTTGTATTTTTGGCAACTAATGCAAAGTCGGTGCAAAGTCGGTGTAAAACTATTTTACCCGATAAGTTGCTTTTTGCATCGAATGTCGGAATAGAAAACTTCCTTCGGAAGAAAGATTGAAATCATCAAGAGAAATGGGTGTACGCGTGTAGAATATTCATTTGAAGCTCTGAATAGATAAAGTCCTCAAAGTCGGGAAATTCTAGGGTTTTGAAATACCAGGGTTCTAGTTTCGGCAAACTCCCGATGATTGGAATCGGACGTTCGTAGATCCTAGAGTTTCGCCTCGAAACGATTGTGATATATGGAAAAAGAGAAGTTCTAACATGTCTCTGAAGATTTTTGGAATTAACTGCCATCGTGCCTAAAAGTGAAAATTAGCTATATACTAGGGTTTCTGACCTAGGTTTAAGCGTAAAACGTTCGTGCTATAACTTTTATCGATCATAATGCAATCCTTGAACTTTTCCTGAACTTTCTCCTTCATAAATATATTTCATTTAATAAACTTTCGTTCAGGTTTCCCTTCACATTACATCAACCCTAATCGTGAATAAGAAGTTTATTCACTTAGCATGAACTTAAAAACTCGGGCCTTACACTATGTCTAAAAACTTGGGTCTTACACTCGAAGTAATATAAAAGATTGTCGAACCATGGAGATTGGGGAAAAACCGATTTACAAAAGCAATGGTTGCTTAAATCAGAAGTAAAAGTAAAAAGACAAATTATAATTATTTGATTTGTAGAGAACTTTGCAATCTGAAGTAAAGAGGAAGAAACAATGTTTGAGAGCTTAGCATTTGGGTTAGTTTCACCGAAACAAGTGATCCTTTAAAGAATCTGAATGCATATGGAAAAAGATAAGTTTTTGACACTTTCTGTTGTTGATCTAGCCTATATCTCTAAATGTTGATTCATCAGGTCAAAAAGAGCTTTCAAAAGACTTCACTGGTTAAATCCCAATCGATTCCTAGCCACCTATGGTCAGTCAAATTGAAGTTTAAATTCATTTTAGTTTCAGGCCATCAACTACTAGTCATTGCCCTTATTCCTAAACCAAACTTCCATTTGTGCAAAGAAAGGTAGGATAACTTGCATGCATTTCACGTTCATATTAAATAGAAGGGTAGGCTCATAGAAAGAAAATTCTTTATTCCATATGAAGATTCAGAAAGTTAAAACAATAACACGTAAAGGATCCACATCCCAAATGCTAAAAGAAACTTAGCCAAGCATGGCTAAGGCAAACATGTTTCTAACCTAAATATGAACCTTGGAATAGCTCCTTAATCCTTACACAAGCTAAAAGTTCAGAAAAACTAAGATCTCAACTGAAAAACACAAAGTCCTATTTATAGGCAAAATTAGACGCCTACACACGCATGTGCGTGCAACATGCAGGCTTGGCTGAAATGTCAAGCCCCTAACTCTACACGCATGTGCATGCAAGCATAGTGCACGCACATGCGTGCCTCCATTCCATGAATGCCACGCCCCTGACCTTGCACGCATGTCTGTGCAGGCATAGTGCACGCATATGCGTGCACACCTCGCTGGGGGAATCTTCAATTTTCTTCAGCTCATTTCTTCATTGATAGCTTTGTAACCGCCCTTCAACAGCTCTCTTGGCCTTCAATTCTTCATTCTGAAACCTCCTAGCCTTTATGCTTCATCAACCCTTGGTTATTCTTCATAAATTTGATTCCTTAGACAAGAAAATCATCTTCAAATGACATAACTCAAAGGCTGCACATTGAACACACATCAATCCATTCTTTGTAACCTTAACCTCCTAATCTAATGCACATAATGCCATGAATGTTCAGATTATAAGTTACAAAGATTCCTTCCAACAATGCCCCTAAACGCTCTGACATCGAGGGTTTCACTGGTATGTTCTAGCCATTGATTTCATCCAAAGGCCAATATTTCAATGCTTAAAATTAATGATGAAGGCTTTCAAATTGAAGAGGAACCTTATAAAGATGCCCTCATTCTATCACCAACCAGAAATTAGGCCCCAAATCGATTCGGCTATTATACTCTCCTTTGCATCTGGTAATCGTGCCAATAAACACAAATCAACTTAAAAATCTTAAGAAAACCTCTTTCTCCACACAACTAAAAATCATTTTTTGGTACATCAGAAAGATAAAGTACATCCTTTAAAGATCAAACCTTGGACCTTCCCATTCCTAAAAATCATTTTATTGTTTAAGATTTATAAAAATCACACTCTAAATAATTATTATTTGAAAAAACATGAATAATTAATTTAGTAATAATGGACCATATGGATAACTTTTTCCTCAAGGCATGGCATTAAAATAAAAGATAATATTGTCCTCTTGTCTTTGGACAAGGACCAAAAATCCATTTTAACGTTTGTCATAGTAAGCTGTCCTGTATATATACTTACCACTTTTCTGTCCGTCTCTCATCACTACCCACGAGATTTTCTGTCTGTTTTTCCGTTTCCCCTTTGTTTCTTTCTCCCAAACCCTGTTTCTTCTTCTTCTTCTTCTTCTTCTTTCAGTTTCTTCTTCCACGATGCCTCATCACAGTGAGAAAGACCCATCATCATCACCGCAACCACCTTCACGTGCCATTCTAGACACAGTACAAGAAATCACCACCATCTACCGTTCACTGCCACCTCGACCTTCCGTACAAGAGTTGGAAGCAGCCACGTCAACGGTGGACACCGTGAACAACGTGGAGCAAACCAAACTGCATGAAATTTCTGTGCAGAAACCACCCCACGATGTCCCTCAGGAACTTTTCTCTGTCCTGCAACAGGTTAAGAAGACCATGGTCCTGTTCCAGAGCCAGGAACAGAGAAGAGAGGCGCTCTACCTTCTTGAAATTGAAAAGATGTTTCAGACATTCGGTGATCTCATTCTGAAGGCTTCTGATTTGGTTTCTGGGGATGGGGATTCTCACTCCCAGAACCAGTTACAGAAACTTCCCACTATTCATGAACACCTTGAGACAATTTCAACACTTGATGATGGAATTTTGATGAGGAAGGAGGAGGAGGAAGAGGGAGAACAGCAGAAGAGTGATTTGGGAGTGGAAAAGGGTTTCTCTGTCAGCAAGGCGTTCTTGTCAGCAGGTTAGTTCCAAAATCCAATCTTTTTTATGGGAAATGATAAACCTGATTCTATATTTAGTAATGCGTTTTTCCCTCTGATGATTATTCAGTTAAATTTGAAAAATTGGATACCTGATTGTTTGTACTTCAGAACCATTTCTGTTTATGTTCTTTGTTTCTCTGTCTCTTGTGTAAAAGAGTAGAGAAACAAATTATAATTATACTTAGAGCATGTTTGGAAAGCAGAATCAATTATATGGAGTCAATTCTCCTTGGTTAAAATTAATTCTAACTAGTTGAAATGGTTTTTGGCTGTATCATACTATCAGTAAAATTGATTTTGTGCATATTTGGACACACGGTAGAAAACCAAAGTGAGGTCAAGATAATGGTGGTCTGGTGGACTTGCTTTTGTCCACCGTGATTTTGGCTTCACTGAGGTTTTCCACTGTATATCCAAACACAACAGCAAATCACGGTGATGCCAAAATCATGGGTCAAGAATTGGATTCACTAGCCGCAAAACCTACTTAATTCTAAGATTTTACAACTATGTTTTATAACACTACCCTAAAAAAAATCACTTTTTGGTATTCAAACATAAATAACGTCATTTTACATCACATTTACCATACACAATTTTAGTAGAATCAACTCTGTCCAGAATCAATTATGCTAACGTTGATCCAGACACGCACTTAGAATTTGCTTATGAAGGTGTGTGTGATGTTCATGCTTTGATTTGACTTTAAATTTTGTAGGTGATGGAAGCCCTGCCAAATTAAGTCTCATGAAAGTGGCTACTGTTGTTGAAAATTGTGCTAAAAGTGGAGATACAATCCTTGATCTCAGAGGGAAGTTGGTGGATCAGATGGAGTGGTTGCCAGTTTCAATTGGGAAATTATCTGATGTCACTGAAGTGAACCTATCTGAAAACAGACTCATGGCTCTTCCAGCAACCATTGGGGGACTCAAGGCCTTAACAAAGCTTGATCTTCATTCAAACCAGCTGATAAACCTTCCCCAGTCATTTGGTGAATTGATAAACCTTGTTGAACTGGACCTTCATGCAAACAGATTGAAATCACTTCCTACAACTTTTGGAAACTTGACAAATCTCACTGATCTTGACTTGAGTTCAAATGCGTTCACACAGTTACCAGAGACAATTGGGAGTTTAAGTAGCTTGAAGAGGTTTATCGTTGAGACAAACGAGCTTGAGGAACTGCCTTATACAATTGGGAATTGCTCCTCCTTATCTGTGCTGAAGTTGGATTTTAACCAGCTCAAGGCCCTTCCTGAAGCAATTGGGAAGCTAGAATCTATGGAGATTCTCACTTTGCACTATAATAGAGTTAAGAGGTTGCCTTCAACAATAGGTAATCTATGCAACCTGAAGGAACTTGATGTTAGCTTTAATGAACTCGAATTCGTGCCAGAGAACCTGTGTTTTGTAGTTACTTTGAAGAAATTGAACTTGGGAAATAACTTTGCTGATCTAAGAGCCTTGCCAAGATCAATTGGGAATCTTGAAATGCTTGAGGAGTTGGATATAAGTGATGATCAAATAAGAGTTTTGCCAGAGTCTTTTAGGTTCTTGTCGAAGTTGAGAATTTTCAAAGCTGATGAGACTCCTCTTGAGATGCCACCAAGAGAAGTGATCAAGTTGGGTGCTCAGGTAAACTTTTTGAGGTCAAAATTTGCATTGCTTCTATTATCATAATGTTTAGATCACTTTAGTTTATCTCAGAATCATTTCTGAAACTTAAAAACTACTCACGTAAGTTTCTCTGCATAATTAATTTTGGCTTTAGAATCAATCGAAGAATGATTTTTTCAAACATGCACTATATGTCAGTTGCTCTATTTACTTACAATCTCCTAATTCTTGTTTATCAGGAAGTTGTGCAGTACATGGCTGATTATGTCGTTGAGAGGGATGCAAACCTTTTGCCATCAAAGAAGAAAAAGAAGGGATTTTGGTTCTGGTTTTGCTCTATATTTTGCCCTCAACAGAAATGATATTTTTAGCATGACCTTGCTATTGTGTTTCTTCAAGTTAGACATTGTTTTCCTAATAAAATGACCTTGCTGTATAGTTTTGGGTTTTCCTTGTGAACTGTAAAGTATGTTTCTAAATTTTGAATTTCTGTTTTATCTTTGTATACAAGAGAGTGCTTGTAATAACTTTGATCATTTGATACTCTTGTCATTTGCAAATGAAATGAAGATATAATGGTATCAACGCCGTTGAGTTTATTGCTTCTATAGAAAATATCCTTAATTATACACTTTCATTGAAAATTGTATGCACGTGGCTATTAGAAAAGGAAAATAGTAGTATGAGAGAGGTGATTTGAGATAAATGGATGAGTGAACATGTGAAATTGAGTGGAGTGTATGGTGGAAAATAAAAACTAGAACGTTGACAAATTAGAGTTTGCTTTTTTAATAATATGCAGTTTCCCATTGCTTCTATCATTGACCTGTTTGTTGCGTGTGATAAGTTAAATTATATGTTTATATATGTTTATTGACAAAAAAAGAAGTTAAATTATGTGTGATAAGTTAAATTATATGTTTATATATGTTTATTGACAAAAAAAGAAGTTAAATTATATGTTTTGACCTTATTTTGTAGATTCTTACATATCTGCAAATTCATGTCTAATTTTCAACGCTTCGATTTTCAGGAGAAAAAAAGATAAGCATTGATTGTGCATATCCTTCTCTTGAAATAAAAAAGATTAATATGTTCAACGTCCCCAAATTATTGTTAAATGTAGATTTTAGTTCATATTTTCAAAATGCTTTCTTTTGATCTATATCTTAATCATGAAAATCTTTTGGCATTGATGGAAATTTAATTAAATGGTGTGCTGAGTGTTCATCTTTGACCAGAGGGTATTGCAGATACATAAAGCTTCCAGAAGCAAAAGTGTCAGAATTATTTGATCCATTTCCATCACTTGAAAATTAAACCGAGGGATTAAGATTAGATTATTTTAAAGTAAGACAAATATTATTTTTTGTTATTGAGAAAAGGAATCGAGAAACAAGTAAGTAATCTCGATAGAGAACACAATACAACTTCAAACTCCGAAGTACGACAGATATTATTTTAAAAATAAAAGATCAAAATTACTATGTGAAAAGAATTTTTTTTTCAAATATTGTAAAAAAAATAAATATTTACCAAAATATTGTATTTTGATAAATATTTATCAATCTATGGTAGTTTTGGCCATGTAAGATGTTTAGGTGGTCACTTTTTGCAAAAACTCCTCATATGTCGCATAAAGACTCCTCAAGTGAGGAGTCATGCTGTCACGTCAGACTTTTGGAACGAAGCACCACTATTTTGAGAAAAACTCCTCATTTGAGGAGTTCTCCTAATCAAATCAGTTTTCTCATACGAGGAGTCTCTTTTTCAAATATGTGAAACGAGGTCAACTACCATTTGAATTAAATTTGACGAATTGATCAAACAAAGGTGATCAGCCGAAGAGAGAATGTGCCAAGCATATTCAAACTACCACGGTTGACGACCCAAAACATACTCTTAGGCAACCTTAAACACTCTATAAAGCAGCCACAAAAATCACTACATTCCTCCCATTTATATGTGAGATGATCCAATCATATTCAATGTGTTATTTTTAATAAAACATATTAAATTAAATAGATGAAAAAAAAATACAATCAAAAAGTGACAACTAATATTATTATCTTGAATTTTTAAAACAACAAATAAATTAGAATAAGTTTTTAAAACGGTTTCAGATAAATGGCTACGAGTATATTATTACCATGGAAGTTTTTCCAATAGAAACTATCTATGTATTTGATACCCTAAAGTATCAATAGTAATGATTTTTTATGTTGTAATTTGGAACATGTTTTAATGGAAAAACAACTTCGATTACATGTTTTCAACTGGATTTGTGTGTGGATTTACTTTTAGTCTTATGGGCCGTGAAAAGTAGTTAACTCGTGTCACACGTTTGAAAATTTATGAGAAGACTGATTTGATAGGAGAACTCCTCAAGTGAGGAGGTTTTATGAAAATAATGGTGCCTCGTTCCAGGAGTCTGAAGTGACAGCAAAACTTCTCACTTGATGAGTCTTTATGCGAGATAATGATGATGTAATTATTGGCTGTGAAAACTCTTACTTCTAGACGTCTTTGTCATAAAGAAAACTCCTCATACAAGGAGTTTTTGCAAAAAGTGATTACCTAAGCATCCTACATGGCCAAAACTACCATAGATTGATAAATATTTATCAAAATACAATATTTTGGTAAATGTTTATTTTTTTTACAATATTTAAAAAAAATTCATGATAAAATATATTACTTTATGGGGACTAGAAAAATATTTAATTTGATAAAAAATTACTCCCTCCATTCCACTTAAAACAATTATGCTTATTAAAAAACATGTAATGATCAGATTAATTAATGTATTGACTTTACAAAAGTTTATACAGTATTTGACATTTACCCTTAATTAATTAATGTATTAGTGTAGAAAAACATTAATTATCAATGGTAATCAAAATTTTGAAATTATAAAAGTATAATAGGGGCATCCTTTGCAATGATAATAAATATTTCAAGAATTAAGTAAGAAGTCTTATACAAGAGCATCTCCAATGCAAAGTTCTTAGTTCTTATTTTAAAGTTAAGAACTAAGAACTAAGAACTTTACCATTTGAGGTGCTGACATGGACTCCTTAGTTCTTAAAAATAAGAACTCAGTTCTTATATAAGAAGTTTTGCTTTTTGAGTTCTTAGCTTAAAATATTAATTATTTCTCTCTCATCCAAATTACTTTATCACTTTATGAGTTTTGTTTAATTACTTTATGAAAATAAAAAATATAAATAATGTGGTTGGTGAGACCAAATGAATAGAGATAAGAAATAAGAACTAAGAACTCATGGTTGGAGCAAAATTGCTTGAGAGTTGCTTAAACACATGTGGCAATACGGGCCAACATGAATAGTGCTAAGAACTAAGAAATAAGAACTAGCATTGGAGATGCTCTAAAGGGCATCATTCACCAAGTATGTCTCTAAGATCTTATAATTAGGGGCGAAAAAAGTAGAAAAATGTTAATAATTGTATAAAGTACTATTATGTTCTTTAATTAATCAATGTTCTCATACGCACCTCAGCAATAACCAACATTATGAGCTTCGAAAAAAAGAAACCAAAATTATGGATTTGACTCTAAGTTGAGAAAGTCACTTTAGATGATAAAGGAAATGATGACAACTATTAATAATGATTACCTACTTTGCAAAACCACTAAAGCAACTCAATTAATAGTTGAGATAACTTACTTTATTCTTTGCTTATAAAAAAAAAACTTACTTTATTCTTTAACGTGAGCCTCTCACTTTAGAAAAGTCAGACCCCAAAAAAGTCTAACCCCAAAGTTATAGGTCCGACTCATCTAAAATAAGTTGATTCACTAAGTAAGTATCACATCCATTGATTAAGTTATTTTATCGACGTTTTCAAAGTAGGTAATTAATCACTATTAATAGATGTAATGCTTACATTAACATGTAAAATGCTTTAAAAAAAACATTAACATGTAAATTGAATTTACTCACTTTAGGGAGCTAAATCCTAAAATTATAATCATATAAGAATAAGAAGCTAGTCATAGTTGAAAAGGAAGTTGTTAACTCTTGATCCAATCCCTTTGGATTAAACCAAAAACGCAAGCATCCATGGTCTGTAGATAACTGTTTTATATTTTTATAGAACGAAAATAACTCTGACTCATGTATTATTATTGACACTATATCAATCTGTCAGCTTCAGTACAATGGTTGACTTAGTAAGATATGATTAGAATAAATGACAATGAATCGTTTAGGAAGCAAAGAGGGTATTGCAAAACAATGGGCTTGAACTTTGGAATTATCGTGTAAAACTCAGAGTAAGAAATGTCTTCACAGCAAAAGACAAAGGACAAAATCCAAAACAAGTTATTAAAAGCGGTCTTCACTTTGGGCGACTTTAGAGAAAGTTCTTGGTGAACATATTTATGCGAGGACTAGAAGCATAGTGAACATCGTAAGAAATTTAACAATTTAACAATTGAATGAAACCGAGTACAAGAACGTCTATACTAGAAGGGTTTAAGTTCCTATCTTGATTTTGCAAAATTGGTTTTTGTTAATTAAAAAAAAAAGTCAAGAGGACAGAGCTTATCCATTAACACGCTGCCTTTTAAATTCTAAAGTATACATGCATGTGTATTGCCTAATTAAAGTGCATCTTATACAACCAGAGCTTCTACAATTATAATGATGATGATAAGAGGGAATACCGTAATTACAATAATGTGGGAATAGCAATGGTGAATTCTTAGATTCCGGGCTGGTTTGATGGGGAGTGAATGCTGAGTCAATCTTAGTTGAAAATGTGAGCAATATTGACCGATAGGTAACAATCTCGAACGTAGGTTTGGCTGACCATGATGTGTGAATCATAACCGTCCACAACCCCCAATGCTATGAGTTAAGAGGTGACAACGAAGCCTTAGATTTATCCTTGAAACTCGGCCGGTTGTGTAAGGCTCGATGTTTTGAATCCCGAATATGTTTAATGGTTGCGAAGTCATTTTTTTAGTTGTGTCTGAAGGTTTTGTTTGTTAGACGTGTTCATCTTTGAATCACTTTTTGATTTAGCCAACCTCTGTATCTTTAACCATATTAAAGTTGTTGTGATTGTCTCTTCATCTTTGGCCCTTGTTGGAGCTTTGAAGGGTTTTCGTTTGTCACTTTGTTTGGAGATTAGTATAATTAATTCAATGTATTCGCAAGTACTGTTTTAGCCGGCTTAGCATGACGTTTGTAGCTTCCCTTTCATCGTTTAGGTGGTAATGCTTCATATTCGCTTTCCTTTACATCTCTTACTCTCTCTTCTCTCCACATTTTACACTTATTTAAAAGGTGTGAGCATAACTTACTTCTTGCTTCAGTGTGCAGAGTCACTACAAGAAAACTTGCACTTTGCGGCGGTTACCTTGCGGCGGTTTACTGAAACCGCCACTATAGTACAAGCTGCGGCGGTTGTTGTGGCGGTTTAGGCAGCTGACGCAGTTATATGACATTTGCGGCGGTTGTTAATCATTCTGCGGCGGTTTTAAGCTTTTATTTTTATTTTTAAAACTAAACTAATTTTAACTACGGCGGTTCCTCTAAAAAACCGCCGCTAGGTGCCCTAATTTTGGATTCCCACTCACACTTTTCACTTTCCCTCTCGCTCGTTTAGTTTCCCCCTCGCTCGTTTAGCCCTAAGGTCTCACTCATTGTTCGTTCCTCTATGCTCAGGTTTGTTCCTTCCTTTCTCTTCTCTTCTCTTCTCTTCTCTGATTTAGGGTTTGATTTTTCAGAGTCGGTTGGTTGCCCTCTCACATTCAATATCGTTCTTCCTCCGCTGGGCTCAGGTTCGCCCCTCTCTTTCTCTTCTCTTCTCTTCCCTTCCCTTCTTTGATTTTCGTTTTTCTCTTACAGATTCGGTGTTGGTGGTGGCCCTCTCGCATTCAACATCATTGTTAGGAGGCCAGGTACATCCCTCTATTCTAAGCTCTTCTCTAATTTCATTGTTACTGGCAATTTGTACTTCTTCCCTTGGTTTTTTTCTCTGGCCTAGTCCTACAAGACGTCTCCTTCTGTGTTGGTGATTGGTTACATTTTTGTAGCAGCAATTTTCTTCTCTGTTTTACTGCTGTTTCCAGCCCCCAATTTTCTTCTTTTTCTATGTACCCACTCTGTGCAATCATTCTCATGAACCCTTATATTATAGATTTGAATTACCACTTGTTTTTTAGAGATAAAAAGACAAATTTAATTATACAAGTACCCAGAGATAAAGAACTAGATTATCCAGAATTATGTGTAACGATTGTTGCATTTCGTGTGGTAGCATAGGCGAACTAGATTATTATCTTTTTCTGGAAAAGTTGTCTAGTGTCTGATAGCCATATATCAAGATATTCTAGTGGACAATGGTACCCAGATTGGAATGGGGTAACTGTGTGCAATGTGAATGAGGGGGGATCTGTTGGAAAAGGCACAAATTTTATCTTGTATACGTGTGTCTTATTCCTATGTCAATTCCTAATAGCTATTCTCATATATCTACCTATCTATATGGCCACTTTTGGGAATTAGGAGTTCCTTTACCCTTCTCAATTTTTTCTTGCTTCATTTTATTTTCTCTAGTGAGATGGCGCTGGAGTAATTCATGAGGCCATGCTCTTGTAAGTGTTTGGGTTTATGACTTGTGCATCTCAGCTGCTAGAGGGACTCAAGGGCTGAATGACTTGAAAGTAACACCTCAAGTTCTTTATTATATGGCCACTTTTCTGTAATACAATTGATGTCTCTGCTGATAATTTGATCACTAGTTAATTCAATTGAAGTATAAGTTGAATGTTAGAGATGTAGACATAGTAGTATTACAAATTTGTTCTCTTTGCACTTTTTGAGGACTTGGTTTTAGACATGACCTTCAATGGGAAACTCATGATTGAATTGAATTTTAGGAGCTGTGATATATATATATACACAGAAAAAGTATATTTTATACTCTTCTAACAAAGCTTGAAGCAATGAATAGAATTGTTTATCACTTAAAAAGCTTTAAGTGATACGAATGGCTTGCAAATCCAATATATTGTCTTGGCTGTCTCTGAATTTGAAGGACAGAATTGCTGTTTTATTTTCTAAATTGCAAGACCTATTTTCTCTGCCTTCTTGCGCTGCTGTCTTTTATTTAGTGGAATTGGAGCTTTGTTCCAAGGATTGCTGGCTTCTTCTTTCAATAGTTTGCTTGGCTTTATAAGTCTGGAACAGATTGTGCTTGCACTTGGAGCTGGTTTTGTTATCAATTGTTGCTGGATTGTTTGTACTCTTCTAGTGTTTTCTTTTTCTTTTGTCTTAGTCTTTGATGTTTCTGCTTTTTGCTGATTGTTACTTGCTCTTTGACTCCTTTGTATTTTTTTGGGTTGAGATACCCTTAGTATCTCTAGTTATAATATTTTGGCTTACCTAAAAAAAAACTTAAAAAACTTTAATTGGTTCTGTGAAGAATCTTCCGTGAGTAGCTTCTGAGATCTCAGAATTGGTTCTGATCAAAGAGAAGTTGATCCAAACATGTTATATATATGAATATTCCTTTTCAACAGAAAAATTCAGTGCTGGGATGTAAATGGTGTCTTTTCAGTTTCTAGATATAGATGGAGATATATAAGACCTTAACCAAATCAAGAGAGAATGCAATGGTATATATATATATATATATATATATATATAGTTGTCTTGTCTTCCTTTGTAGTGCTAACATTTTGGTTTTACAGGTATGCCTAAATCAAAGAGACATTGTCGCAAGTCTTCTTCTTCAGCAACAACACCCCAACAATCTGATTCTGCACGTCACAGCGACCCTATACCGCAGCATGTTGACCATGTGCAGCAGCTTAGTGAGCCTATACCGCAGCATAGTGAGCCTATACACTCGGGTCCAAATCTATCGCAAGGAAACAATATGAGTCGGTATGGTCTATTTATTACGCTTGATTACTAATTTCGTAATAGTTTCATACTTTGTAATCTTAAATCTAAAGTTATTATTTCAGTACATTACTAATTTCATGCTTTGTAATAGGAAACTCAAACTGGTAGACCATATAGTAGGTTAGAAATGTACATTATTGCCCACAAGAAGAAAGATGGATCATTTGTGAACGAAGAGGCTAGACAACAGATTGTGAGTACAATGTTATTTATGAGTTTCTATATTAATTTACAGCCTTACAAAATTCTGTTTTAACATTGTTATTCTTAACCACATGTTTAATTTTATATGTAGGAACAACTTGAAAGGGAAGTTGACAACAATGCTTCTGAAGAAGATGCATTCAGAACTGTAATTGGGAAAGAGCATCATGGATATGTACGAGGCATGGGTTTCGGTGTTTGCCCCTCTAAAGTCTTCAAAGGTTTTGGGAGCACATCAACCAATGGTTCTTCTGCACAAGTTAACAAGCTTCAATCAGAATTGGGAACAGAGCGTGCCAGAGTTGATACTTTGGTACAAGAAGTTGAAAGATTTAAAGGTTTAGAAGAACAGCTTGCATTTGTTATGCAACAATTGGCTAGCCAAGGATTTAATCGGGTAAGAGATCTAAATGAATAACTGATAACTGATGATTATTGGTTAGTTGTTAATCGGAATTACGTAGGACTAGTGCCTTTAGGCTTTAGAGATAACTTAGGAGTATCATTTTGCATCTTTTTATGCATCTTTGAGATCCATAAAGAATGCTTTCTAAGCTACTATCCTTTTTTCAGATAACTTTTCATTTATCTGACATGGAATCGCATCAAAAGTAACGAGGATATTGCTATGTTTGTTGTTATTTGATCAAATTTTGCTCTCTCATCTCTTTTCAAAAGCACATGTGAATGCAGACTTTACTACTGCTTTTTTGAATGTTTTGATTTTTGAATATTAATCTGTAAGAAGTAGCTAGCTCTTAAGTTAATGCAAAATTATTTTTCCACTTAACGAGTCAATTGCTGGTACCATTATACAAAGCAGTTTGAACATGGTTAGTCTCACTTGTGTAATATAGGTCAATTTCGAAATTTAAGCACACACATAAGTGTTAATGTTGGACCATTTATGATAAGTGTTACTAACACTCACTTTAACATTTTCTTATATTTGGGTTCTAGCCCATGCTAACTTAAGTACATCTTTGCTTCTAAAAAAATTTAACACTCTCTAATTGTTTTGTTGAAATTTCATACTTGCAGGTTACCGATTTAGGCTCTCCAAATGAACCAAGGCGATCTTCGTCTGCTAGTCATAGTCCCGAAAACAAAGGACCGTCTTCTTAGCTTCATGTAGGATTGGGGGAATTATTTAAGACTGAGCCTTTTTTGGATTATTCTACTGAACTTGTCATTTTAGTAGTTGGATCTAGAATATTGAAGAACGATGTTTCTTATGCTAATGTTAATGTTGGACCATTTATATGTCTGTACTGAATTTGACACTTTAGTAGTTGGATTTATGTTGAATGCAAATGAATGAACTTATTTTTACCTATATGTTTTGCATATTTACAAGTTATAATAATTTTAACAGAATCAGGGTTGATTTAGAAAGCAGGTATAATGGCAGTAAATTTCATTTTTAATAAAAAAAAAACTACTTGCGGCGGTTGGAACCGTCACTAAATGATAATATAATTCTTCCACAAAAGTACACCACGGCGGTTCAAACCGCCGCTACAAGCTGCAGCAAACCAGTTTTTGTTGGCACTCGGCGGCGGTAATGCTAGATACTATTAGCGGCGGCCGTTCCAGCGGTTGGTACAAACAGCCGCATAACGCCTGGCGACGCTAGTAACTGCGACGGTTGGCAAACCGCCGCAATAGGTGTTCTGCGGCGGTTTAAACCGCCCAAAAACGTCCTGACAATCGCTGCAGAATGCCCTTTTTTTTTGTAGTGAGTCAACAGGTTGGCTATGGTGGCCTCCAGCAAAATGCTTCTACTAGTTGGCTGGGTGTTTTCTCGGGAGGCCTCTTTTGGTTCGTGTGCCCTTCTCTATGGAGCTCTTGGCAATCAAGCATAATCTTCTCCTATCTTGGGATTTGGGTTACCATCGTGTTGTGTGCGAGAGCGACCCACTTGATGCTATTAGGATGATGGAGTCCCCTCCTTTGTCATCACACTTGGAAGTTGTGTTGTTGGATATTGTGGAAATTTCTACCCGTCCTTGGCGTGTCTCTTTTTATCATGTTCAGAGAGAAACTAATGCGTGTGCTGATAAGCTAGCTCTGTTGGGTTTGCGTTGCCAAGTTAATCTTCACAGATGATGGTTGCCACCTGTTCAGTTGAATTTGCACCTTGCTTTAAATCTGCGCTGCTATATTGGGGTAGTGTAATTTGTTTCTTTTATTTCATTGATTAAAAGAATATATATTAATTTTAAAATAATTATAACTTTAAATATTATAAATTATTTTAAATCGTTTATCATAAAATAATATTACTTTTTACTTTGTTTTCATTTTTCATATTTTTACTACACTAATTGGAATTAATAATAAATATTTATTTATCTAAATTAATAAAATATATAAGGCGAGTGCAAGATAACGATTTCTGAAGAGATGAGTCTGATAGGAAAATAAATAATTAGTGTTTAGTATTTTTTTAAATATAAAAAGAAAGTGATTGAATCTTATAAAAATAAGAATAAATTTAATAAGCTATAAGTTATAAGATACTTCAAGTAACTTATTAAAAGAAACTAGAACTATAAAATAAGCTCATTTATCAAACACTTTAAAATCTTTTAAGTTATTCAAATAAATAGTCAAGATATATAAATATGAATGGACAACATGCGTGATATTAATGGGCCAAAAGTAAGTGGGCTTCTCATTAGGGCGAAAAAAAGAAAAAGGAACAAAAATTGCATTGGTAGTTGAATGTGATGGTCTTACTCTTACTCACATCACAACTTCATCGTTCTCCTTCGCTCTGCAAGGCAACCGTAATCTAAGGTAACCAGCTTCCTTTGTCGTTCACTTTTTTCTCCGCATACATGTTTTGATTTTCGCCTTTGTCATTTACCTGTTTTTATTATTCTTTTACAGTTTACACGCTGATTCGAATCTTGCCGGTTTTGATTTTTAGGATTAATGTTACCATGCTCATCCTTTTAGCTACAATTTCTGAAAATTCTTCATGAACTCATGCTTTTTATAATACCAGTGATTGCTTTTTCTATTCTTTTAGTATTTGGTTATTTAAAAATAATTCTATTGATTTCAATTGGGGTTGCGTATGTTTATTTAGCAACTCAGTGAGTGTGATCAAAGCTAAATAAGCCTGTTCTCGTTTGTTGTGAATCCTGATCGTCTAATGTTTTAGCTTGTTAAGTGGGAATTCTTTGGAGTAATTGATGCATTGTATCCTTGTGCACTAATCATTATGTCAATATGCACTGATTAAGGTTTGGCGCAAGGTTTTAAATTGAGGTCCACAACTAAAGGGTTTTTGTTTCTCCGCAACGGAATCACAACCGCAGTTGTAGCGGTATCAAATTCAACCCATATTTGTCTGCAATTCTGCGACATAACCGTAACCGCAATTTAAAATCTTGGTTTAGTGTAACCTTTGCACTAAATTTACCTACAAGGTGTTGGCCTAGTGGTAAGCAAGCTAGACCCTGTAAGGATGAGAACACAAGTTCGAATCCCGAGAAAGACATTTGTTAAGAAGGACATGCAACTGTATCCTGAACGGGTGGCGACATCCGTCAAGGACCCAAAAAAAAAACTTTGCACTGAATTTATGAAGTTTTTGCTGCAGTGAGCTGTTAGGTGAATTGTGATCATTGAGCTCATTCGATAATGGCTGCTTCATCTGGGAGGCCTGAGCAGGATACCAGCAACAACACACATCCCAGGCTGGATGTCTATGTGTGGGACATGGATGAGACCCTAGTACTCCTCAACTCCTTGCTGAAATCATCCTATGCCGAGGCTTTCAACGGTCTGAAGGATGTCCAGAAGGGCGTCGAGCTCGGGAGGATGTGGGAAAATCTCATTCTACAATTATGTGATGATTATTTCTTCTATGAACAAGTAAAATTTGGCATTTATGTGGGAGTATCAGTGGCTTTGTTTTACTTGTAGAATGTTAGTAATTTGATGTGGGGTTCATTGCCGCAGATTGAAGATTACAATAAGCCGTTTCTTGATGCTCTGACCCAATTTGACGACGGGAGGGATCTGTCGGATTATGACTTCAACCAAGATGAATTAGGTGCCCCAAATGATGATGACAACAAAAGAAAACTTGCTTATAGGCATCGAATTATAGCCCAAAAATATGTACAGGTAAATCTTCTGGAGCATGATTGGTGTTTCCGAATATAAATTTTGAAGGTCATTACTATAACATGGGATTTTACTTGTTATGGTATTATTGAGTATATTCGTAATGTCATTTAGTGTTGCACCCTCCCTTCATTTTATCTTATGTTAAAAACAGGAAAATTTTAAATTAATTCATCAAGGGATAGCAAGCTAAGGAAAATGAGTGCTAGATCTTTTAAGAATTGATTAAGGATCCATCTTGAAGATAAACAGAAAGACTGAACATTTATAAACACTTGGCTGCTGCTGTAAAGAAATATTCAAATTCCTATGTTTGCATATCACTAATGGTAAAAACAAGCTTTCAAGTTTCAACAAATCAGTGGTTATAGTATACAATGAAGTAGATTATTGTTTTGAAACAACTCCATGAGACTTAATTTATAGGTGAGAGATTGTAATTTATTTTCTATAGACTGTAGTTTGATAGACATTGTGACATGAGAAGTTAGATACTTAGGATGCTAGTATAACCAAATTTATAGGCTTAAATAAGTTTTTGGTCCCTAACCTTTACCAAATGCTTGGTTTTCGTCCTTCGCCGGAGTAAAGGTGGGTTTTAGTCCCTAACCTTTGTCAAAAGATTTGGTTTTGGTCCCTCCGGAGCTCTGGGTCAACGCCGGAGCTCCGGTGGCCCATGTGGCATTGCCACATGGGATTAATGAGGCCAGGTGTTATTTATTTATTTTAAAAAAAAAAGAAAATTAACTCACTAATTAAAACCTCAATTAACCTAAACTAATCCCTCACCACAATGCACTAATTAACCTCATTTTTAATTAATTAAAACCCTCACCCAGATTTCTTCTTCATCATCAACACCATCATCCTTCCTCATCTTCTTCACCTTTACGCTCCCAAACCCAGAAATTTACAGACACTCCATCTCCAACCCCTTCTTCACCATTGATTCTTTTTTACAGAGGAAATAGTGCAGCAGCTATGCAAAGGCTACAAACTATACAAGGTGCTATCCCAGTAGCAAAAATGAAGCGGAGGGAAGAAACAGAGCTGTAAAATCCCTACAAGCTACTAAAGCAATCCAAGAAAACACAAAGAGAGCAGATGCGGCTTCTGTCAAAAATCAGCAGAAGAGGTTTTGCAATCTTGGACAGTTCAGTACCAAACTGTGAACATTCCATTCAATTAATCACAAAGAACAATCAGCCTTAGCAAAAATACCTCTATTGCATTCACGGTGGAATTCACAAGTGTTGGCAGTGCTCTGGTTCCATTTCTAACACAAATACCCCCAACTCATTTATTCTACAGTATTCTTTTTCAGCCTCACCAGTCACTGGATCTAGCATAACAATGTAATTCTTCACAACCAAGCCCCCATTCTCTGAAATAACAGCAGCAGCACGAGATGTTTGAGCCGCTTCACTTTCTTCAAATCGAATGAATCCTGATTCTGCTCCCATCGTGAAATCAATGTTCAAACCCATTTTCTCTTCTCCACCCACAAAACCCACATTCTCCACCCAGATCTGCCAGAGCACGAAAACGCAGTTCTGCCAGAGCTTGAATGAAGTGTTCACGCTTCAAGGTTGAAGACGAAAACGAAGATTATTCAGAGTTTGGGTGGTGGTCGTATATCTGGGAAATTTGGGTTCTTAGGGGTAGTGGGTTGTGGGTTTTGAGGTGGATCCAGAACGGCGAACAGAGAGACAGTGTGCGGTGCGGGCCAGACGGGGAGATGAGATCATGCGCTTGAAGAAGAAGAAGAAGAAGAGATGATGAATCCTGAGATGAAGATGATGAATCCTGAGTTTTTCTTTGCAGATCTGGGTTAGGTTAATTAGTGTTTTTATTTTTTATTTTTTTAAATGAAAAAGAAATAAAAAAATCCACCTCAGCTCATTAAATGACGTGGCCATGCCACATGAGCTTCCCGGAGCTCCGGCGTTGACCCAGAGCTCCGGAGGGACCAAAACCAAATCTTTTGACAAAGGTTAGGGACTAAAACCCACCTTTACTCCGGCGAGGGACGAAAACCAAGCATTTGGTAAAGGTTAGGGACCAAAAACTTATTTAAGCCTTTATTTTATCATCAGCTTCTTGATTTAGGGATAAACTTGACCTTCTATGCTCATGTTTCAGGGTTTGCATAATATTTTAGATCACGAGGCAATAAAATTCTGGAATGAATTATATGATAAAACTGATGAATATACTGACAAATGGCTTTCATCAGGTATGTTTTGACTGTTCATTGATTTTATCTTTTGTTGTGTGCCCTGCTTTATTTACATGTTTCTTATTTAATTTATTGTAGCACGGGCCTTCTTGAAGGAGTGTTCAGGTGAAAATAACGATGCAGTTTCTTCTCTTGCTTTTGTTAACACAAGCAATGATTCCAATAATGCAAACCCTCAACATATAAATGTTTTAGTGACATCTGGATCGTTGATACCCTCTCTTGTAAAATGCTTGCTCTTTCACCTGGACAGCTTAATACCACATGCAAATGGTGGGTAATTGTTTCTCATCTGAATACTACAAGTTTTAAGTCGCAGAATAGATTTATCATGCCAAACATAGTTTATAGTTATCTTTTTAAAAGCTTAAAACTAGTAATGATTTTAGTATGAACTGGAGAATTTAGTCCTGATCTTTAGTCATTGTGACTTGCCATTGTAAATGATGTGTTGTCTCATTTCAGTTTATAGCTCATGGGAAGTGGGAAAAGTTCAATGTTTCCGATGGATCAAGGAGCGTTTCAACCACCCCAATGTTCGCTTTTGTGCAATTGGAGATGGATGGGAAGAGTGTGAAGCGGCTAAAACCATGAGATGGCCTTATGTTAAGATTGACCCAAGGCCAGATAAACTTCACAGGTTCCCTGGTCTCACACTGAGAACAGTTAGCAGTTATTTTTCTGTGGTGTACGGAGGACCTAACAATGAGAATGATGAAGAATGATGCGCGATTTTATGCCTTCTACTCTTTTCTGGGACCCCCCCAAGAAAAGAAGCACAACCAGAATTGTCTTACCAAGTGTTTAATTGCTGTCATGAGATGGCTGCACAACTTATGTGCTAATTGCATTTGAAGAGATTAGTTGAACTATTTTTCTGACATGAGTGATCGTAGCATCAACATGTAGATGTTGACATTTAATGAATGTAGATCATTCACCACTTCTCTTGTATATAAGATGTTTCAAATTTATCTCTATGAACCTTCTCTAGGTCATCAACTTATCATATGTCACTTTTATCCCTTATTTGGGAGTAGGTAGGCATACTTAGAGCCTCTCAAGGCTAATCACACCTGAGCTGCTTTTGCTGTAAAAAATATGGGAATTGGGTCATCTGCAGTTTGTAAAATAACTGCACCTCCTGCAGCTATGATCTGGTAATTTAAATTTTTTGATCATACCAAAAAATAAAATTATGGTTAAGATTCTCTGCAATTCTTTTTTTCTTTGTTTTTTCTAGGCCAAAATTATATGGATGGATATCTTTTGTTTCCATTTGGTGTCCTCTTCCCTGTCCCACCAATCAAATTGTGTCATGTAGGCATGTGTATGACAATTATAACTTTACGTGCGTTGTTTTTAAATGGCATGACTCAATTAGAAGGGGAACTAAATGGGGAACAGAAGATTTGAGTCCTAACCATGGAGGCTCGTCATCCAAACTCCTATAAAGGTTCTATAGTTCACTGAATTTTGGACTTCTGGTCATAGAAATACATAAAGAAAGAAAAATAATAAGAATTCTGAACTTCTGAGTAAAAACATGACCTGCATATAAGTAATCTTAGTTAAAAAAATTATAATTCTATAACTTCAATGTTCCAGGGAGTCGTTCAAGTTCAAAGTTTTGATTCAAGATGCTTTGCTGGTATTAATATCTAAATGCTATGGCTGAAGTTTTACATGACAGTTTCACTTTGAAGGTGAAGTCCATAAAGTTGGACATCGCATTCACAGAGCTGTACTTGATGTGGCAGGGCCTTTAACTAAAACCCTAGTAGGATAAATATCCTTTTTGTAATTTTCTGAGGTCATTTTCAGTTTTTAATTTGCTGGACCTTAAAATTAACCTCCAAGGTAGGTCCTGTTATGAATGAGTTTTTCAATTAATTTGGAGCTGAATGAATGACCGGAGTTAAGTCCAATTTTCCCGCAGCACGCTCAGCTTCATGACATCAATGACTAGTTTGTCTCTTTGCCAAACGATAAACTCACATTATACTGGTATGGTTTTCCTTCAGCATTGGCAGGCACTATATATGGCTCTGACATTGGATTTGCTGCAAATCTTTCAGTTATTGTCCTCTACTTGTTTAGAATCACTATGCACTGATTTGAATTAAGGATAAGATGACTAGATATGGATCATGCATAGTCTAATCGTCCAAATAAACACTTTGTCCACTTAATCATCTACTATTAAGGATTATGATTATGAGGGATTTGGTTTGCCCAAGCTCAGCTGAACGACAGATTCATTTTCATTGTCATCTTTGTCTTGGCACGGTGATAAGGACACCTTTCTCTCAAAGTGCATTCTCTATATGACAAATGGATTATTACAAAATATATGGGAAGAAAGTCTTTTTGGTGTAGAAAGTAAATCTTAGACCTTACCATGATTTCTGTGGAGAAGATTTTATGTTTGCAATTTTCTCTCTCTTAAAATCTAGATCTAGAGTAGGTGTAACTATAACTACCCACAAGCTAGCTCGTTGAGTGAGCATTGCCTACACTTTATAAGGATTTATTTGGTCATACCACTAGTTAATGACTTTAACAGTTTGCCTCGCATGTAGGGCTTGCCATATGAAGGTGGGGTTCGAAGGATTGGACATATGTGAATGACAAATTTTATGAGTGATTTAATAAACTGATCTTGGAAGACTCTGATATCATGCCAAGAACAATCCCTAAAGCTTAAACTATTCAGTGAAGACACATGAGTATTAACGGTGTTCATGGTCGACACAAACATTTTGATTTTCTACGTATTAGTGTTGGCTTATAGACCAACACTAATTTTTATGAATTTTTATCGTCTCAAATGTCAAGTGGGTTGCCCCGGCTTAAAATCGGCTAAATCGACGCTAAACAGTGTCGACGACCATCGTAACTAAAGCTAAACCGTTAGCTTCAGTCCATTTAACATGAGCTCTGATGCTGAAGCTAAACCGGCATTAGCGTCGGCTTTTGCATACTTAGAGTTAGTTTTTGACCAATGCTAATTAATTAGCATTCTTTTTTTGTAATGATTACTCACCACACAAAAGCATTAACCTTTGGTGGTGCAATAACCTTCCACAAATTTCTGGAAAAAGAAAAAAAACTTGATCTACTAGTTTGTCAATTGTCATGATCCTGTAACAACACACATGCAGACTGTACAGAATAGCTTTCCTATTTCATTCACCTGATTCAAGTGAATTAACTGTAGTTCTACGTTATACTTTCGAGACCTTAGTTTCCCATTCAAACATCATCCTTCTCCACTTAAAACTCAAACCCAAGTTCCCTCAACCCATTTACCAATCTCTACTACCATATGAGTATGTTGATATTTCACACAATTTCTTGCATTGTATTCCCAATCTTTCATTCCCTACCCATAGATCATGTCCAAACTTCACCTTTTCCTTATTGACGGAGGCGGGCCCTTGGCTTAAGGGGAACTAAGCGAGCGATCGCAGAGCTAGAAAGTGCAATACTTCTCGCTGACAATGGATGATGGGTAATGGGTTCTGGTGTGCGGACAATTATTGCCTCTCTCCCTCTCTCTAAAAACGTACTTATCAAAATAATTTTTATCTTAGCTAGATTTCTCCGAATACTAGTTAAACCAATACTCATGTTGTTCCTGTATATCAAAAAAAAATTGTAAATTTTCTAAATTATCCTTATTCAAAAACTTACGAATTCAATAAATTTCTCTCTCTACTCTAACTATCTGATTAATTTCTTATTAATTTATCTCTCGAAGTTGACAAATTTTCAAAATTCCACCATCTCTTTCATATTAAATATGAATCTAAATTTGGGAAAAAAATATTTAATGTTTGCTAGATATTAGAAAGTAACTTCTTTTAGGGAAACCAATTCACAAAAAGTAATAACTTATAATAAGAAACAAAGAAAGTATAAAACTTCAAGCTAGAAAAAAGGAGACACAATCGAGTTTCTCTCTATAGAAAAGCACTAAAGAATAAAACTATAGGAGATTAAATAAAAAAGAAGAATAATCAATTGCTCTTTTTGAATGCCTTGATAATTTGAACACACATTTTTCAAAGTAGGGTGAACTAGAAAGACAAAAAGCGAAAGTTAGAAGCAACTATTATACCTAAATTTCTTGTATGAGATGTAAGAATGAAAAATTAGAGGGACCAATAGTTACTCTCTAGACTAAATTTAAAAGGATTGACAATTTTGGGGATGACCATGATAGAGCCTCGTCACCCTTTGGTTCCGCCAGTGCTTCATTCCCCATTTTCCTTCCTACGAGGGGCGTATTCAAGAAATTTTTGTTGTGGAGGCCGAAATGACAGAATAAAGATTTTCAACTAATACAAAAATTTATTTGAAAATACAACTTTTCGATTCTTTAATAATTCTAAATTTTTTTTATTATTGCATCAACTATCATTTTTCAGCAATTTCTCACTTATATATACAACTAATACATTTACGAGAAGATCATCTACAATCTTGTTGCGAACTCGAGTCTTAGAAACTTTCGTTGCATAAAAAGATCGCTATATAGATATTATTAAAATATGAAGTTTCAAAACAAGATATATCAATCTAGCTGAAAAGACAAAAAATGTTATAAAGTGACATTTTTCCTAAATTAAGATCTCGGGAAACATCTGAATGATAATGTCTTAAGTGAAATGATAAATTTCTTTCATAGTTGTAAGGACTAACAAAGAGTATCATTGATTCCAAACATTTCTTTCATTACATTTAACATAAAAGCAAATTCAAAACTCAACAATTTTCGAGAAGTTTGCCCAAACCCATGGGTACCCCCGCCCGAACCCGATTTGATTTGACGGACAAAACCCGGGTTGACTGGATTTGAGTTTGGGTTTTTCCCGTTATTGTAGCCGTTTATGAGTTTGGATTTGGTATTAGTTAAATTCGTTCTCATATCCGCCCGAATCCGAACCCAAAGATACCTGAAACATAAAATTACAAAAAAACCCTCATACATAATATTTATAAACTTTGTTCTTAGTGTTTGATGATTAATTGTATTTTGTATGTTTGAGAAAAGAAACTCTAAACTATTGTTGTCTCACTTTGGTGATGGATGAAGATGATGAATAGTATTTGTTTATTTTTTCTTTCTATGAATTTCACGTTTTTTTTTTTATGAAAGTAGGTTCTGGATCGGGTTCTGGGACGAGCTGCTATTTTACGCAAATTGGTTTGAGTTTCGGGTAAATCCGAAACCCAATGAGTTTGGGCATAAATTTCATTTTATCACCCATAAGGTTTTGGAATTGGGTTTGAGTTTGGGTTCTAGGATTTGGGTTTGAGTTTGGTAATTGTAAAACCCGTGCCTGATCCTACCCGTTGTCATCCATTATCTCTTCATTGAGAAGAATTGTTTGCATTATCATTTATATTTTCAAGAACCTCAGCAATTTCACCATATAAGTTTATCAGAATTGTTATTCATTTAAAATGAGAACTCTATCTAGTTTCACCAGGTCATTGTAAAGTATCAATTTGTGATAATTGAGGAATGAGACTAAAATTTAACAACAACAAAACTTTGGAGAGGCTGGAATAGAACCACAAACAGAAAATATATACAAACACCTATAGTCGGTCAAAAAATTAAAAATCTTGCGGGCGTCGTGAGCCTTGCCAGCCCCTCCCTAGATATGCCCCTGCTTCCTACATTCTTCTAAAACTTCACCAGAAGAAAGGAAAAAACATTTTGTAATGGTATAACCGCGTAAATGTATATTGTAGCGGTACAAACACCGAAGAATGTATATTGTGGTAGTTGGGAAAGTGTTGCGGTTACGAGTGTCCTGCAACCAATCTACGATGGTTTTGACCAACTGCTAGAATAATCGCCAATTGACATCAAAATGCACGGTGCATTTAATTTCCTTTTATGTGGAGGTTATAACCGTTGCCAAAGGCTAACTAGATTTTCGCACATTTTTTTTTGTGATAGTTTATGACTGGTAGAAATTTTCTTTTTGAATACATAGGTGACGTTTGGTAGACAGGTGGAAAGGGAACGAAACAAGACATATGGATTTCATTATGTGTTTGTTATGCTTTTAAGATAGAACGGAACAGGACAAAAAGCTACAGGAACGGGACACTTTGGTTCCCTGGAAAAGGGTGGAACGGAAGGGAATGAAACTGAACACTCTCTTAAAAGTTTTACACGGTCGAAAATACCCCTAATTTATATTCGAAATCTTTTGTATTTAAAAAGTTTAAAATCACTTATTAAAGTGAAAAACACTTATATTATTTGTCAAAAGTAAGATTACTTTTTTTAGACAGTGACAAACGAGTCAACTAGAATGCATTTGATTCAACTTATTGTAGAAAAATCACTTCTTTATAAAAAAATCACTTATTTTAATAAAAAATCACTTTTTAAATCAAAAAAATCATATTATGTTTGTTTCATCTTTTTTAAAAGCTGAAAACAAAATTATTTGAAAAAACTACTTTAACTTATCACAAAAATCTATTATGATAAACGAGAGCAGATTAATAAAAGTGATTTTAATTATAGTAGTCAAACACGAATCAACTTATGCTTTTTTCAAAATCTCTAAAAATTAATCTAAACAAACGCACTTAAAATAGATTAAAGAAATAATTAAATTTGTATTTTTTTTAAAAGCACACTGAAACAACTTAAATAATATATAAGTGAGTATTTTAAAGAAATAAGTGATTATTTCATAAAATAAGCAATAACAAACAGTTTCTATGCATGCTCAATTTTTTATTCTCAATTCAATATTAAACATGCAGGGTTATATATGTAATTAAAATTATGGTTATGTTCTAATGACTTGGAGGTACCAAACACAACACACAGAACATTATTATTCTATTCCATCCTGTTCTGTCTCGTTCCATTATGTTCTATCATGTTCCGTTCAGTCACCAAACGCTACCGTAAAATTTTAACCGTATAGTTCCAAAAAAAATTCTCAATTTTTTCGACAAATAATTAATTTCCAATGATTTTGAGCACACTCATTGATGACTATAGTTATGAGCACACCCTGTAGTGTTGATAATGTGTTTTGTTATTCTTACCTATACATCATGTCAAAACTTCACCATTTCCTGATTCCACATTTTTCTTCCTACATTCTTCTCAAACCTCAGCTACCCTTCCCTTCCCTTCACTTCCACATGTCTTCCCCTACATCCCTCCACCAAAGCAATTTTTTTTTTAAATCTCATTTCTCTCCTCATTAAATTATCCATGTAGATTTGGTACCTTACGCCATAGTTTATCTTTCTCATTAAATAACTCCCATCTTCCCCATAAGAGTCTTCACACGACTAATAGTCTCCTAGAGCTGCAGGCTAGTCCATATTTTACGGGATAAGAATAATACGGCAGATAGTTTGGCTCGCGAGACAAGTCGAACTGGTTCTCCATTTCATGTATGGGAGAGGTCACCCTCCTTTATTTATGCATTGTTGTATTCGGATGCTATTGGTTAGTTTTTTGTGCTTGCTGTTAATCTTCCTCTTGTAATAAAAAATAAAAAACTCTCATCTTCATTTTCCTTAAAAATCCCGCTGAAAGTTATGAGAGCTAATGTAGTTATTTCCAGCTCACACATGATTGTTTTTATAGACGACACCTATAACAGAACAAAAATCTGTAATTCAATGGAGTTGGAAAGTGATAAAATTAGAAGCTATAATTGCTAGAAATTGACATAAAATCAAGGAGGGAGGAAATTGATGTTGCAATTGCACATCTCATGCTTCATTCTACTACATCAAAAATACATAAATGAATGAGTAATGCAAAATAGATAGGTGAATAATTGAGGGACACATGCATATCTAGAACAATAATAATGTATGGAATATCCAGTTGGGATCAGAGTTAGAACGCGGAGAAAATCCAACAAAATCATAGCTTTGTGGTCCCTCTCTGCTTCATGCATGCTTATCTGGACCTTGCTTTAATTTTGCTTCTTTGTAATGTTGCTCACTTCAGAAAATTAAGTACTGCCCATGCCTCTCATGGTGCACCACTTTTCATTCCCTCTCGCTTTCTTGACATTTCAATGCATAATACATATATCATATATGTACCTTTTATTTTATATTTTCATTCATTGCGAGTCTCGTAAATTTTGATCCTTTTCTTTCCTGGTCAATTTTTATCATAAACTTTTCTCTCTTTATACATATTATATAGTATCGGCAAAGATTGCATACATGCTCCTTCCACTTACGCACCAGTGTCGTTTTGAAGAATAAGAACTCCTGTGGGACTACATCTTAGTTGTCTCAAAAGGGTAGTTGGAATAACGCAGCTTTGAGCTTCATTGCTCACTATATGCCAATGTAATCCATACATAATTAGTGCATGTTTGAAACATATCAATAAATGAATTTAAAACATAGATCATGTTGGATAAGAAGTTTTTATGAGTCCGTGACCGGTAAGATTCGGACGCCACATTTTTACCAAAAAGAGACATTGAGTTTATGATTCCTATCTCTTAATAATCTCATTTCTTGTGAGTCACCAACCAATGGATCCACACAGAAGATCAAAAAAAGAACCAAACATCATATTTTCACTCAAAACCTCAAGACATTGTGCTTACTAGTCAAATATATTGTTTTCATCTTACTCATTCTTAACTAATGTGAGATTTAATCTCACACTTACATTTCAATTGTGAGATCTCACGATTAATTATGTGTCTACCGTAGAATCTAAATATTTGTAACTTTATATCAAAATTAATTTTGAAACTAGAAGCAATTAAAGAAAACATTCAAATATCAAAAAATTAATTTTGATAATAGAAAATCAACTATGAATTCATTAGAGAGAACCTCCATATTTAGACATTAGTAAACTTCAATGTAAATAGATATTCATATGAATTTATTAGAGAAATTTTATCACTTTTTACTTGCTAATTTCTTGTTAAAAAGATACTTGCTAATTTCTATTTACCTTAATATCAACTAGTATACAAACATATATAGCCATATATATAATTAATTTTAGAGTTAAAATCGGATATAAAATTCCTATGAATAGCTTTTTAATTAGCATAGGAACTAATTCTGAAAGAGAAGGGGGAAGCTCGTCCAACCATATTATTAGAATCTCAAAAGGACTTGAATTGCCCTATTATGACAATGGAATAAAATTAACCAAGCACAACCCCATTGCTGGTCCAATTTTTTCCTATTTGTGTGTTGCCATTGGCTCGTCCATAGGGATATAGCCACATGGGTAAAGGAGAGGAAAAAGCTGAAGGGAATGGGGCCACTTCCTGAGTAGTCTAACGTGGTTTTGATTGACCAACTACAGCAATTATCATCAGGTAAGAAATCATGCTCAAGGTACTAATTAGATACTTTGTTCTTAGTTGAAGGAAAAGTGGGATTTGACTCTTCAAAATGACTATTACTAAAAAACATGAAATTGACGTGTTTATTTTTTAGATGTTTAAAACCCATTAAACGTCTTTTTTTTTTTTCACTTTTCTCATTTATCAGTAATTGATCGAAGGCTACCATTAAGTAGGGATGACAATGGGTAGGGTCTGGGTATGATACTATAGTACCCATCCCGATACTCGCGTTTTAAAAAATTACCCGTACCCCCATACCCGCGTGGGTAGCAACTTGAATGCTCGTCTCCGTACCCTCTAGGTACCTATATGCCCGTACCCGTGCCCATTACCCGCAATTTAGCTAACCAAAATATATTTTTCACTATTTTTGTTAATAGAAAACAAAAAATACAACTAACTTTTTAAATAAAAAACACTAATATAAATACAAAAGATTATCTACGTAACAAATAAAATCATTCAACTAAGAATATATTTTTTTAGAACGAATAAGCAAGAAAGATATAACTTAATTTTTAATTTTGGATTTATAATATAGTCCTAAAGTTGTAGGTTATTAACTTACTAATTTTAAAAATAAGTGGGAGTAAATTAGTAATGATTATGAATAATTTAAATAGTCACCTATTTTTTTAAATAATTAAGTTTGAAAGCTATAGCTTAAGTTAATTTGCTCATATTATAATAATAATAATAATAATAATAATAATAATAATAATAATATGTGTGTGCGGGTATGGGTGCGGGTATGGTACTATAGTACCCATACCCGCACCCATACCCATTACTTTTTGCGGGTAATTACCCATACCCAACCCCATACCCATCTAGTGGGTTTTTACCCTACCGATAGTGGGTATTTTTTATGGGTACCCTATGGGTTCGAGACCCATTGCCATCCCTACCACTAAACACGAATGTCAAATATGTCGCTAAAGTTGATAATATGTGTATTATTAATTATTAAGAATAATTGTAACAGTGAAGCTGTACATGTATCATAAGTTTGTTGTGTTTTTTTTTTTGGCTTAATTGCACTTTTGGTCCCCAACTATTGTCTTCATGTGAAAATCGTTCCCAAACTTTAAAATTAGCAAAAAAAACGTCCTCCAACTATACATGTTGTTGCACTTTTGGTCTGCCGTTTGCCTTCCGTGAGAAAACTAACGTGAGAAGCTGATGTGGCTCCCTCACGCGTGTCTCACGTGACTTTCTTCAGAGAGCTTGATGACTGGACAAGTCACATGCCTCTCACATGACTCTAAAAGGGTTCCATGGTGAAGAAGACGATGGAGGAGGGAGATGACCGTTGGAGCCTTTCAGAATTACGTGAGAAAAATGTGACTTGTCAAGTCATCAAGCTTTTTGAAGAAAGTCACGTGAGACGCGCGTGAGGGAGTCACATCAGCTTCTCACGTTAGTTTTCTCACGGAAGGCAAACGACAGACCAAAAGTGCAACAGCAGGTATAGTTGGAGGACAGATTTTGCTAATTTTGAAGTTTGGGGACGATTTTTGCAAGAAGGCAATAGTTCGGGGACCAGAAGTGCAATTAAGCCTTTTTTTTTTTAAATCTCAAATGTTAATTTGACAAATAATAGTCAACTTTAAAAGTCTATTCACGTTAGAGAAACTAAACTTAGAAACTTATTCCCATGAGTGCATGGGTTAACTAATTAATATGGAGTTGTCTTGCTCAAACATAACTGCAAGTTTTGAAATCATATAGTAGTTTTATCCAACTTGAACAAAGATTGGTCATATCATCATAAAAGGTTATGCTTATTTATGCAGGACCACAAGCAAATTAAACAAGGTGACCGTGTTTGTGGCCTCAACACGCAGACTACTGAGTACTATTTTGGGACGGTCGATTGGCCTGTTGTGGCGACGTTTACGTGGATCATCATCTACCATCTAATTAGTAACTCTTAGAAAATTAGGGAGTGTAGTAGTTTGCATCACTCACGTGCGTGCACTGTGTTTTACACCAAAGATGGGGTTTCAACCAAATAGAGATGGAGAGAGTAGGACCCAACCACCTTTGTCAGATTTGATCTTGGGATTTTGCTCCAATGATTAATTTTCGGTAATGGATGTGTACACCCAATGTAAAGTACTATGAAAATACGAGAAATAAGCGATAAAAATGATATGAAGGAATCATAGAGATAGAAAATGATATAGTATTCCAAAGTGTATGTATTATTTGATGATACACACATATTATAACTAATTAATTTTAGAGATTATTGTGCGTCATGAGAAAAGTTTATTTGTAAAATTAATTATTAATTAATATTTTAATAATATTATACATTTCTAAATATACTCAATTATTAACAACCTTAATATATTTAAACTCAGTTTTCTTTATAACCAATTTTTTGTCATTTCACATTACTCATCATATCTCTCATTTCTTACTCTTCTCTTTCTGCCTATATCTTTTTAGAAGTGCAGGTGATAAAAGTGTTAACACAATATTTTCCAACTGTTAATCTAACCACAATCATTTGAGAATACAAATAAGATTTAGGTCTAGTAGTAGACAAATTAGATCACCATAAGAATGATGCCACACGTTTGAATTCTGGCAAAGTCATTGGGGTCGGTCTATCACAATTTCTCCGGTAGATTTACACTTATCAAAGATATATATAAACACTGTTTATTAGAGATGATTTTGTGAAGAGAGTTAGAGAACGAGAAAATGGAACCAGAGAGGAAGGACGTGGTGGGCCGTGGGCCCACCACCTTTTTTGTGAGTGGGCTAAAGCTTTTATTTATTTTTTCATTTTTGACACTATTTCAGGCGGTCCTAAACCGCCAGAACATGTGTTTTGATTGCAATTATTTGCTTTTTTAATATAAAGTTGATTTTATTTTTTATTTTTTAAGTGAAAAAATTAACTTTTTCTCTTTTCTCTTCTTTTTCTATCTTCTATCTCTATCATACCAAACAACATTATTCTTTTATATTTCTCACATCTTTCTCTTTACTCATATTCTCTCTTATTTATTTCTCTATCTCTCTTCTAAACCAAACAGTTCGAAAGGAAATAGGGTTGGCAATGGGCCCCGTGGGTGCGCGTTTGACAATTCCCACACTCGAACCCAAACTTAACACCTAAATCCAAACTCAAACCCAAACCCAATATGGGTGCAAAAATTAAACCCAAACCCAAACCCAAATCCAAAACCCGATGTGAGCACTGAACCCGCAAAAAACTCAAATACCCGATCCAGAAACAACGTGAACATAAGCTGATTAAACTTCATCATCTTTCTAATCGAAAGGACAAATTATAGTTCATGAATATAAGTTGATAAACAACATAATTCATGGGTTTATAAACATTTCAATTCTAAATGTCTAATTAAACTTCATTCTTCAATATTCTTCTAATTAAACTTCCTAGTCGAAGTGTTCAACAAACAACAACTACAAATAATATAACAAAATAACAAAAACAACCACAAATTCGGGTTTGGGTTTGGGTTTAGGTGCGGGTTTAATCAATCCCACACCCAAACCCAAACAAGTTTTAAAATTCGGGTGAAACCCAAACCCACACCCAAACCCAAAAATATCGGGTTTCGCCCGAAATTTCGGGTTGGGTTCGGGTAGGGCCCCGTGGGTTTGGGTTTTCTGGCCATCTCTAAAAAAAAATCATTTTGAGAGTCAATAAATGTTGATATTTATGCCACCAGCGGAAATGATAGTTAATTTTTCAGTTACATGTGTCAATAGATTGTATTTGGAGCATTGATCACAACCGTATGACTTATAATTGAGACGTTTAGTCTTAGTGAAACCTTTGTGGAAGAGTTTCAAGATAGTTGGCTACACTTGAGAAACCTTTAATTGCTAGATGATTGTGCTAGTTTGTTTTGCTCGACCACTTGTTGGACGAGATAAATCTCATTTAGCCCAATAAGCGGTAAGAGGCTAACCAATGATATTTTTTTTCATTCACAAGAGGCTAACCACTTGCTTAAAGGTTGCTCAAGTGTAGCAACCTTTAATTGCTTGGGCTTGTTTGTTTTGCTCGACTAGCTGTAAGACAAGATAAATCTTGTTCAACGTAATAAGTGGTAGGTGGTTGAATAATGAACTTTTTCCATTTATGAGGGTTCGGAATCGAACTCCAATCACTCTGTTAAGTGATAAAGTGTCGAACCACTAGAAAAAATTATTTGATTTCTTTATTTGATTGAATGGGAATTTAGATTTTATTTTGAAAATAGATTTGATCTTATCTAAACTGATCAAGTAAATAATAAAAAATAAGAAAAATTTAAAACTAGATTAAATAATCTGACTCTTGAAATGAATCAAGTTCATTTGTGAGGTGATTCATTTGTGACCTATAATTCTAGAACGACATTTGCCCTTGCTAAAAAAGAAAACAACAAAAATGAGTGTGAAAAAAATTGCATTTGTTTTCATATCCTTTTCCACTAATACTTTTCTGTATCTTTCTCTCCACTTCATCAATGGCAAGTTGCCAGAGTATGACATTACAACATTACTCAATTAAATAAATACAACTGGCCAAGGTTCCATAACTCTTCATTACTTCATATCATTCATTATTCATAAGCTTCTGAATTCCTTCCCCTTCAGCTTCATGCATAGCTTTTTATTTCTAAGGGGAAGCTTGTCATTTGACTCTTACTTTATCTGGTTCACTATTTGATTTGCTGGCACCCCTCTGCTTCACAGGTTTCCTTTTTGTTCACTTTTCATGACCTTTTTGTTCCATCATCATCATGTTCATCACTTTTTATCCCCCATGATTAAATCTTCACTATTTTTCCTCATTTTCCAGGAGCTGAGAAAATGGGAGGAAGTGTTTTGTTCTCTGTGTAGAATTTGGCAGAGAAATATTACACTTTTTAGTCTTTAATAATGCCAGTTCCACTTGCCCCCTACCCTACTCCACCAGCTCCATACACACCACCAACAAACGGTATCTTGCTTGACCTGTGCTTGATTTGCTCATTCATGCGTGTTCTCTATTTGAATTCTTATCAAGGAATGGTTGGAGATTTGAATTTTTTGAATTTTTATTTCTTTTCCATCATTTCAAGAAAACAAAATTAAAGAATCTAGTGTCCAATTTTAATACTTATACTGTAGAAGCAAGTTATTTGATAAAATGACTGAGTGAGGAGTTAGGAGTATAAAGTTGTGTCACACATGTTACCATGTTGACAGAAAAACACAATTTCACTTTCCTGTTAGCTAAAGGGAGAAATGGTGGACTATATATGAAGATATTCTCAGTGAAATTTCTCTGCGACTCTGATTTGGGTGGAATGTGTGGATTTGAGATAGCTGGTGATATATCTTTTCTTGGTGCAGTTCTATGCAGAACCTTTAGATAGGTTGAATGCTGCACAACCTTTGCTCATCTCTTTGATAATTAAAATTGTTTGTCAAAATGCTCCTTTCTCAGGTGCACAGAGTCAACTTGTGTGTTCTGGGTGTAGAAACCTTCTAGTCTATCCAGTTGGAGCCACCTCTGTGTGCTGTGCAGTTTGCAATGCAGTCACATCAGTGCCACCTCCTGGTATGATGCAGTTTCTCCTCACTAGGTCTCTACACTCTGTATAATTTCTTGTTTGCAGCTTAGTTAATGAATGTTTGGAAATCCTTCTACAATTGATCCTTAAGCCTGAATCAATTTTGGGGAGACTCTGGATTTCAGAATTGATTCCGAGGAAAGAATAATTAAACCAAACATTTAGAAGTTCAATTTGCTACTATATATATACCACTATTTTGAGTCAACTGAACATAAGACAGCAAAATCACAAGCATTTATGTGTGCACAGGCACAGAAATGGCCCAGTTAGTTTGTGGAGGTTGCCACACTTTACTCATGTACATCCGGGGAGCTACAAGTGTGCAATGCTCTTGTTGCCACACGGTCAATCTAGCTTTGGAAGGTATTGAACTATTAATGGTCTCATTCATGAGCTTTAAAGAATTGTACATGTGTTTGCATGATTGAAGCTTTGAAATTAAACATGTTTCTTTAGTGAGACAAAAATCATTATGATTTGAGTCCTTACTTTGTGTGTAAGCATCAAGTGTTTATTTTGACAGCAAATCAGGTAGCACATGTCAATTGTGGGAACTGCAGAATGCTCCTCATGTACCAATATGGAGCAAGATCCGTAAAATGTGCAGTTTGCAATTTTGTAACCTCAGTTGGGGTCAGTATAATCTCCATTTCCTTAGCATATTTGGATTAACTTCTTTTTCCTCATGAAACTCACAGAAGCTTCTCCTCAGAATTGATTTTGGCTTTCATAATCAGTTGGAAAAGGATTTTCAAACATGCACTATGTAGATTTCTCCTAACTTTTCTTTAGTCCTAGTTGAGTATATATATCGAAAGAGCACATAGCTTTCCTTTTTTCATTTTGGAGAATAGAGATAGAGAATATAACTTTTAACCAGTTGCTATAAATGAAGTTTTTTTAGTTTTTGAAATGAAAAGAAAGGAAATTTCATTCTGCAAGGTGAAAAGTTTTTTATATGTGTGAGAAAAATTCAGAACCACAGAAATATGAGCAATGACTTACAGTAGTTTTATTCAATGATGCAGACCTCAGCAAGCACCACTGAACAGAAGTTCAGTACCTAAAACATACTACATAGCAAGATCATTACAGACTCTACAACCTTGATTTTGCTAGTTACCATATGTTCCTTAAGGAATAAGGAGTGCAAATCAGATTGGAGAGGAATGAATCTCTCTTCACATGTATAGAGTTACTTTTTTCCCCTTGCGTGATTGTATTAAATATTTTGTTAGATTGGGTGTTTGAATAACATTTTATGATGATAAGATTCCTGATTGAGTGCTATGAAAATCCACATTTATGAGTAAGTCTATTTTCTACTATCAGATAACTTATACTATAGCATATAATATAATATATGGACAAAAAAGTAATTCACTTAATCCTCAAAAGAAACAAGTGGCAGAGAAAATTCTGGACTGGGTCTAAAGCAATATATGAAAAGATCTCAACTTTCATTTTCTTTTGTATACACTAGATTGGCCGGTTCAACAACATCAGGGTCCAACATAACAATAGATATTTGAGAATGAAATTGAGGTGAGGATTCTTCAGTGAGTGAAACTCTATTGTATGGTTTCCCTTTGCTGATTTTGACTGGTATGACTAACTTCACGAGTACCCTACGTAGAAAAATCATGTTAGTCAGGAATTGGATATACATTGCAGACTTTATCAAAATCTGAATAGATGACTGAGCTCTTAGCACATCCCTTTGGGTTTGACTAATAGGTGATAACTTTTTCTGGCTACTATCATTCATCCTTGTGGTTAGAATTTGGGTCTAGAAGCCGCAATGTTCCTAGAATTTTCATTGAAATAAAGGTCAAGATTACATAAAAGTTATGGCTAAAATCATTCTGCCAGAGACAGTACATAAAGATCTGCTATGTGCAGTGAAATCATTCTGCCAGAGACAGTACATAAAATGTTGCAGTAGCAGAATGCAGACAGGTCCACTAATGCAACAGAAAATCATGGATTTGATTCTTTAAACTTTGAAGTGACTCATAATATCTTTGGATCATCTTATTTTTACTCAAAATCAATTCTGATACACAAAAGTTACACATGTACTATAAATAACTATTTTTAACCACTACGATCAACACTAGTTGAGTAATATATTCACGATTTGTTATGTATGTCATTATAATATTAATAGTTGAACGATTTGTTATGTATGTCATTATAATATTAATAGTTGAATTTCTTATTACCTGTTAATAATTATATCATACTTTTCACATTAGGGTGAGAGTTCACTTTTGAAAGAGTTAAATTTGTGAGTCATGCTAACATAAGCAACATTTATGGTAGTTAACACTGTCTTTTTCAACCTCTACTCTGCCTTATTTCTGTTTTATACTCGAAGCACGGGTAGCAAAGATCAGTCATAGTGACCTGGACATCTTATTTCACATTTCCAACCATGGCCCTTTGATGTTGCCCCATGTTCCCCAACAGCCTTGTTTGTGTCAGCCATGTCATTTGAGCACCTTAGATAATATCTTGGTTCCAAACGTTTTATAAATGTCACCTTCATTTGAAAATTACTCTTTTGGGAGTACAAGGCGAGTGTCCTTTCAAGTTTTTTGGAATTTTCAAAAGAAATGTGTGAATATGGGTTAGCATTTCATCATACTTACATTTGATTGAGGGTAGTAAAAAATTAATAACAGCAAACAATAAATAACAACATTGGACTACCAACGGTTTCATTGGTTCAAGTAATACATGCAAGATTTTCATTAAGCAAAGTCTCGAATTCGAGTCTTCTATATTGGAAAAAAACTCTTGGGAGAGCTAGTCTTATCAAGATGTGAATGTTCCCTACTCGAACATAATTGTCAGAATACCTAGACAAGAAAAAAAACCAAAATGGACTAAAACGCTTCCAACCTTGAATGATTAACATTAAAGGTCTTGAGTAAAAAAATCCACTTCCTTAACCTAATCAAATTACTATGAGCTACTCCCTCTGTCCCCTATTATAAATCACTTGACGAACGCACTGTCGGGGGTGCGTGTCAAAGTATTTTTGCTTTGAATGCAGTGCAAGGTGTTGAACACCAGGATCGTTCTCACAAGGACTTGACAAATTATTAATTGATATTAGAGTAAAACAAAAGCAAATAAAAAGGGGTTTTGATTGATTAGGTAGAAGGTAACAAAGCAATAATTAAATAGATTAAACAGAAGAAAGAAAACGTTAGTCATCGGATTATAACATTTAAGTGCAATAAAATTTCATTGGTTACAAAAGATTAATTCTTCCTTATCAATTCCCTAATTCGTGAGGTCTAATTAACTAAGCGGAAATTAATTCACAGTTTCCTAAACTAAGCGATTAAGAAACAGTTACGAACTAACATGAACTAAGCGAAAATGCATCAACTCTTATTTCTAAAACTAAGGAATTAAGCAAACCCTAGATCAGAAATAGAGATGAAGAGAATTAATAAAGAAGGAATTTGCATTAAGAACAGAACCTCAAGTTTGCAAACACAAGAATATTAAAAATCCTAAGACTAACTAGGGAGTTTAGCAACTCATAATAGAAAAGAGGGAGAGAAAGGAGGAGGAGGAGGAGGAGGTGATGGTGAGATGAGGTGGTGTGGTGGTGAGGTCTAACAAAAGCCTAAACTCACTTATTTATACTAATAAATAAACTTGTTCATCCAGTAACAATCCTTGTTATCTAAATCTTTTCTAAATCTTCATAAAATCGGGCCCACATAAAGGAGTAAGCTGCTAAACACTCAGGTGTTCGCGGGTCCCACAAGAAGTCTGAATCTTCAATCGAGGTAAACATGAGAGTTATAGCTCTTTAAGTCAGCTTCGCGGGCTTCAATCGGATCCTAATTCGGAGGTCTGTAGCCCAAGATATGATCGTTTTAGTGCAGACTGTTCCAGACTCGCAAGATTAGCGACATCAACTTTGCAAGGAAATTCTGACCATGTTAGAAGCTTTTTCTCGAATTGTGCTGAACATCAAAGTTGTAGGGCTTCGAGTTAGCTTTCCAACGACATATTATTCATCATATTTAGATATTTATAACTCCATATTCAACCTGTTCTAGCAAAACAGTCACAGAAACTAAAAGTGTAGAGTTAAGCTCTTTTCCATGAATAATCTAAATAATCACTAATGGTCAAAATATGGCTAATTCATAACAATTAAGCACAAGAATGTACATAATGAAGCTTAGAAAGACAAACATAAAGTGCATCATGTAACACCCCGATTTCGGTGGCGTCACTTTAGTAACCAAAAAGAAAATAAAGCGGAAAAACGTGAATATTTTTTTTCGATTTGTTTAGATAATAAATTTAAAGACTCGTCGACATAAAGACTCTACAACGAAAGATAAACATAACTAATGTACAATATATTTACAGCCCCCGCTGTAAGTAGTGAACCACGTCACGAGTAACCTCCAGTGACGGGAAGTAACCGAAAGTAGTGTCCGTGGGCAATATGTGCAAACCAAGTGAAAGGTCAAGTGTTCGCAATACAATCCTCCAAAATGAAAGTAGGTCAGCCCAAAACGGTCTGAATAAGACCTCCTAGTCAAACCAACTCTCTGTGATTTCCATAAAGAAAACCACACAAAAAGCTAACGGTCGGGAACCTACCTTGCCCCAAAATACGAACATGACGACCAGAGCTATAACTCTACTCCTACCCTAATCCTGTCCAGAGGAGTACACCCCAGCACTCACAACTACATGCTAGCGTGATCATCGTCCGAATCAGAATCCAGGACGACTAGGTCAATGTCTGTGATCATCCCTCCTCTCGCTACTGCAACATGCTCCTGTGCTGGTCTCACGGGTTCAGGACTCGAACCAAGGTCAGCAGCAACGGCAACAGTAGGTGAGCTAGAGTCCAATGAAGTCCCTCCCACAGGCTCCTCCTCCGAGGGGTCCTCGTCGTCAGAAGACGACGGTGGTGGTGGTACTCCTACACCGGGTCCACAGTGCACGCCGGGTGGCAGGTTAAAGCTGACAGTGTAATGCCTCAGAACTCCCTCCGTCAAGTGTCCCAGACTGTCGACACGATCTTCCATTATTCTCCCCGAGTAAATCGCTCTATGGCTAGCGGGGTCGACCACCCATGAGCCGGGATCTCCTGATCAAGCATCTCAAATCTAGTCCCCCCCGAAGGGTGGACCATCGTGAACCAATCCGCCATGGACATCTGACAATGGGCGTAGTCCGCCAAAACACAAACAGAAGGCGCGAGGGTCAACTCCAAAGAATTACATAAGTAATACACCCAGTAGATAAAGTTTAAGGGATAGTTACTTAGGCTTAGAAGTTTGTGATATCATTATAAATTGTATATCTTCCAATGAATATGAATAACAAATAATGACAATTAACATGTATCAAATAAAATTAACAAGTATCAATCACACACGGCAACTAAGTCAGTATGCATGGTGCATGAATGAGATGACGAGGAACAAGATGCAATCCGGAAGGATGGGCACCAACGAGTCAATCCTAGCACCGGCCAAAGTGGGACCATTTCCGCTCGGGTGTCTCTTATACCAAACAAAATGTGGTCAGATCAGCAGTATACCCGCAGGCCTGCCATTTCCATCTGCTACTAAGAATCACCGCAGTGTTCTTATGTGGAAATCCGGGTCTTATGACCATTTTGGAATCCACCGAGGTCCGGCATCCCACCGTGTATTAACCCCAGAAATGTGTGCATGAATGCAAAGTGATTAGCCAAACAACGTCTCCGACCTCACTCGTCACGTCGTCACGTGTTCTAACTAACTTATTGTCTCTAAAAAGAATACCCTAAGGTAAATGTGGATTCTGCGACAAAAGACAATTAAATATAAAAATTGTATTATCTCATGATGACTTCTCGAATCATCCGACTCATCTCCATCCGATGGTCAAAAACTGCTCAGCGAACAAAGAGTATCGACATACTCGGAAACTATCCGTTTCCCGGCTTATCTTTTAGATAGCCAAACTACAAAACTGCTCCTCGAGCAAAAGAGCATCAACGTACTCATAAACTTATTAATTTCCCGGCTTATCTTTTAGATAGCCAAACAACAAAACTGCTCCTCGAGCAAAAGAGTATTAACATACTCAGAAACTTATTAGTTTCCTCAAAACTTGGATTCGACGACACTTCTCATTTTCCAAAAATAATATTCAGACCCTAAGCTTCCATCTGATGTTGTTATCATAATTTAAAGGGTTCAGAGGTTGTTTAGTGTCTTATGAATTTTCCTTGTAAAATAGTTTCCATTTAGTTTTAATCTCTAATCTTATGAGTTTAAAAGATCCCATAATCCCAAGTAACTCCCAGAGAAGGTCTCGATCCACTAAAATATGAATAAGGGCCCGAATCTCTGTTCGTCCCATCAAACTTTCCCACAATCTCACGATGAGTGTGGCATAACTGTCTGTTATCCTCACTCTGACGTACAACAGATATATGTGTAATTTCATAATCAAAGTTCACAATCCAACAGTCATGGCACATATATCAACACATCCTAGATTAACCATTTAGCACATAGCATGTGAATCAATATCAACACATCCTAGATTAACCATTTAGCACATAACATGTGAATTAGTATCAAAAACAATTCCAGCGATAAATGATTATCATTGTCAGCCGAAGCCTCAGAAAACATTTCCCAGTCAATCACAATCAAATGCATAAACAATAAATCAAGTCAAATTCGTTGACACCTAAAGCATTATCTAGTATTCAGTGAGTAGCCCTCACCTGCAGCTCCTCCAGTGTGATCCTGAAGCGTTCCTTCACAAATTCCTCCTTTCGCTCCTTGGAATTCCTCAAACGAACCTTAGAGCGAAAACCACATAATTCAATCTTAATCAGTCAGAAACTCAGCAGACAACAATTACTAAAGTTACACGAAGCATCATAAACTCCGAAGTACGATAATCTAACGCGATAAGACAAGTTTTCGAAAAAAGAATTTTTCCTCCCCCCTTGGAGGTGCTCTCGGCCACACACACTAATTGTGTGCGCCGATTTTTCTTCGATCAAACTTGGTTCCTAGGTTATCATTAGTCGTAACTAAGGCGAATTAAAGCTCGGAAAAATTATCGGATCGAAAACTGTCGCAGGGGTATTTTGGTCAGTGTTTTTAGCTCGGAATTTCAAAATTGGAATTTCGAAAAACAAATTAGATGGGGACGTCACCAACGACGTTTATGACAACTAACCCTACTGGCGCTAAGCTCAGTCGAGAGTTTTAAGTCTAAAAGACGAAGCTTTGGCCAAAAATGGGTTTTTCGAGCAGAATTGAAACTCGGCGGCAGTTCGGCGACATTCGGCAAAATGTAATCCGCTAAACATGCTCTTGGGCATGCAGGGAATAAGTTTAGACAGAGAAATCGAGTTATTTGGACAGTTTTACAAAAAGCTCAAAACTTTGAGCACATAAAGACATAGAGAAAAACGACAGAATTGACGATCAGAAGTAAGAAATAACATCTATACCTCGAGGTCTTCGAGCAGCAACGAACGGTGCAGGGATCAGGCGAGAAACGGCGAAAATCTCTTCCCCCTCCTTCTCCTCCAAGCTCGCGGGTTTGATGTTAATAGTGTTGGAGAATTTTGATTTTTTTCAAGCTATTTATAGTTAATGGAAAATGCGGAAAAATGAAAATTTCGCGATTCCGATTTTTCCTGTGCCTTCCTCTGTGAATTCTAAGATAGGTTCTGGCGACAGAATTCCAAAACTCAGAATAGGTTTCTTGGAATTAAGACAAACGATCCAAAGTCGGTGTAAATCTATTTTACCCGAAAAACTACTTTTTGCAATTGATGTCGGATGAGAAAACTTCTTTCTGAAGAAAAATTAGAAACCTCGAAAGAAATAGGTGTACGTGTGTGGAATCTTCGTTTGAAGCTCCGAATTGAAAAAGTCTTCATCGAACGTTTATTTTAAGTTTCTTGAGTTATCAGGGATTTAGTTTCGGCAAAACTTCCGAGAACTAGAATCGGACGTTCGTACATTTCAGGGTTTCGTATCGAAACGCTTGTCATGGAAAAATTAAGAGAAGTTCTAACATTTCTCTGAAGATTTTTTGAATTAGTTTCCATCGTGTCTTTAAGTGCAAATTAGTCGTTTACTAACGCTCTCGTCCTAGGTATAAGCGAATACTACTTGCGTTATAACTTATATCGACTTTAATACTATCCTTAGCCTTTTCCTGAACTTTCTCCTTCATAAATTTATTCCATTTGATAAACACTTGTTCAGGTTTTCCTTCACGTTACATCGAAACTAATTGTGAATAGGAATTTTATTCGGTTTATTCTAAGCTTAAAAACTTGGGTCTCACACATCAATTATACGCTTATCATCACTTTTTATGAATTTCTTTTGTCCCAAAATATAAATCTCTTTATAATATCTATGAAGCATTGATTATCTTTTTCCATGTCTACCCTTACGCTTTTGCTTTATTTTCAAGACCACTATCCTCTGGAGATAGTGGAGCATTAATAAGTAGAGAGAACTTTCCATGAGGGTAATTTAGGAAAATTATTAAAAAGAACTACAAATTCATTGCTACCAACTCATTTTAACTACTTTTCTTAATTCTAGAGAATTAGGTAAAAGTGACTTATAATAGAGGACAGTGAGAGTATCAATTTTCAACACTGATACGTGAACCCCAGCACCGCAACATTCAAGTTTTGTGGTGGTTTACACCGCCACAGCCTATTTGTATATATAAAAAAGCTCAAAATGTAATTGTGGAGGTTTGAAACCACTACAAAATTCGTGTGTAAAACAAAAGTGGATTTTGTGGGAGTTTCAAACCACAACAATTAAATAGGTTGTAACGGTTATAAACCTCAACAAAACCTGTATGTCACTTGTATGTCAACATTGTATGAGGGGTTCACAAATGAAGCCCTTTTACACACAAGCCTGGGGGCCGTGGGGTTTACAGTCGTGCATTTCACCATCTTGTTCCCATGTGACTCTATTAGTTGAGCACTGGACCACAATGGTATATTCTCTTGATCCTTCAATTATATCATCAACTTTATGCAACCACTCAACCAGGGCAATTGTTTGCTTCTTCAGCTGGACCAAAGTAAATATTTGACATTCCTATCATGGAGCCCAACTAAATCGAAGAAAAGATTGTCATTCCAATTTCCAATCTTCTCTGTTCATGTGGCATCTCTATTCCAAATTGACAAAACCAAGTTATATGTACCCCTGTTGCCGCATTGTATCTGCGATATCATATGCAAACAGGGCAGTTGTTTTCTTCTTTTGCTGGTCCATGACCATACCATATTTTTGTGGCTCAATTGCAATTTATTTTACTAATAAGTAATAACAATTAAAAGTAGTCTTCCGATGGAGAAAAAAATAATAACAATTAAAAGTGACTCTATTTTATTATGAAGATATTTTTGGTGTTGCAACTTTATGAGTTTTGAGATATTTTCATTGGTCCTAAGCCTGACAAAATAATCCATTAGTCCATATTCATCCAGTCCATCCCTAACAAAATCCATCCATATCAGTACCGAAGGCATCCTCTAACTTCTACTTCTTTCATTGTTGATATTGACATTAACAATAGTGTTTATATATCTAGTGAAAAATATCAAGATGACATAGAAACATAAAAAAAAAAGATGAAAAAGAAGGGGGAAACAAAATTCGCATTGCCTGCTCCATTGCGTGACAGATTTTCTACATTGCTTACTCACTCGTCACCCATGGCCAACTCCAAGGCATAGTCATCTCTTTCCTGTAAACAATTTTCGTGTTAAAAGTCACATAATCAAAGAGAAAATAAGTCACCTTGTTCCTAAAAAAAGAAATAGTAATAGACAACAGAACCTACCACCGGTCCTCGGGCAAAATAACGTCCAAATTGAAGCCAATATACCTGGATGTGTCATGTATTTGTCATGTTCATAACCAAAATTCAGTAACAAATGAAAACAACAACAATTATGAATTTGATTTAGCTTCAGTAACTAAGAGACATGCATTAAGGGAGAGATGTATCAGCAAGGCAGCTAGAATGATCATCAATCTGAATAGCTGGTCAGAATATTGCACGCACACCAAGAAAAAGACTTTGCTTGAGAGATGTTCAGCGGAAATTTCCAAGCAAGTTAAAGGTTCACCAGACAATGGAATTCACTCATTTTCACTGTGATGTTCACCAGACAATGGAATTCACTCATTTTCATTGTGATAAGGAGATATAATATAGATACGTTATGGGCATCTTTATCCATGATCATACAATGACGAAAATCTGGCATTAAAGTCAGGGTAGCAGGCTTATTTTTTCCACGCCTTGCTCTTATTTTTTTTTAAGGCTTATCACCACACCATGCCTATCGGTTAGCCGGAGCTCCCAATGGAGATCACCCGCACGGCTAACTTATCATATGACAAGGCCATGCTTGCAGGATTAGAATATCTCAATGAAGTTAGGATGAATGCGATGCGCTCAAGCATATTTGGGCTCAAAAGGGAAAGGTGACAAAAGTATAACTCGTATCGTGTGTACTCTTCTAATCTCCATATACTACACTAGTTAGAGAAAACAAATAGACTAGCTAAAATAAGGTATGGATTAGAATCCTAAATACCATCTTTTACAATAAATTCTAATTTTGAATATATTGCAATGAAAAAAATTCGCAATAATCTTTACAAGCAATTATGCACACAAAGAACTGAAATTTCTCCAAGTTCAAGATTAACATTTGGAATTTTCAAACAAGAAAATTTAGGAGACACAATGAGAGTCTATTGTAGAAGGGGAAGTTAAACAAGGAAGGCTAGGAAATGATGAGGAAATAATAGTGAGGAGTCTTTTATGCAAAATTCTGACAAACTGGACAAAAGGCAGCAGGATTGGGGAGCCACAGGTGCTGAATAAGTAAGAACATGAATATGAGGGAAATGGAGGGTAGTGGGGAAGATAGGAAATCATTTCAGTAATGGGAGTGTGGCTAATGCCATTCCATAGATCCTTTGATCTCTTTTCTTCCGTTCCTAATCTCTATACCACATGCACATTTACTTTGTAATTAGAGTTGTCACCTGACCTTTTCACAATTAATTCCATAGTGAATTTAGTTCCAATCAATTTGGTATCAGAGCTCCCATTCCTTTGTTAAGGTCCGACATTGTCTAGATATACCGTTAAAGAAGTCCTTATAAAGAGTAGGCCAATCCTCACCCTTAAATTAACTTTTTTGGGTAGAGTTAGGCCTAACCCGAATGCTAAGATGATATTAGAGTTAATCTTAGATCCATTGTTGGACCACCCGAGATGGTCACCCGCTGAAGTTCGAAGTTCAGAATCAACCCAACCGGTGGCTGTTCCAGAAAAAATGAATTAAGACAATTGATAAGTCTTCGCCCTCATATAAACCACCTATTTCTAAGGTTTATGAAAGGAAGAGGGTTAGGAATGTTAATTAGGTCAGATTGGATGCTTGTGTGATACTCTATCAACTAACCTTGGTTAGTTAGTTAGAGTTTGTTACTAGTTAGTTGGGGGTATAAAACAGCAATAGCTGTCAGTTAGAGTCAGTTTTTTGGGAAGTGGAAGGTTTGGGGCTGGTTAGTGGGTAACCAGATTGGTCTCTTGGTGACCAAGTTTCTCTTCTTCTCTGTAACAGTTTCAGTTCTTCTGTAATTCCCTTGTTCGTCATCAATACAATTTCTACCATAGTGTTCTGGAATCTAGGGTTTCTATTCTTGAATTCAAGTACAATTGTGCATTGCTGATACCAGTTTTATCAATATTCTAGCCCGTAGGCTATTTCAGGAGCAATTGATGAAGTTAACCTAACATTCTAGATATCTCATGATAAGGAGAAGGGCAATACAATAGATATCAAGTTTGTGATTCCAAGCACCAGATGTGCAGCCCTGGATGTGAGGGGATGTTAAGGTCCTACATTGGTTAGATATATGGTTAAAGAAGTTTTATAAATGGTAGGATAATCCTCACCTGTAAGCTAGCTTTCAGAGTAAAGTAAGGCCTAACCTGAATTCTAAGAGTCACAAATGTAAACTTTGTGGAATTAGCTAAGGAAGTTTCACAACGATGAGAACTTATAATTAATATTGTAGGAGGTAACACACAATCTTGGTTCTCAATCTCATTACTCAGTTTCTTAAGGTTGTCTATGGTTCAAACAGAGGCAGGTTTTGCCTAGTAAGTCTGCCTAAATTCACTGCACTTTTACTAGCTAAGTTCTATGCTTTACCTTAGGGTGGTTATTTGGGGAAACTAGAACTTACACGCGGCTTGCCATGGGCTTTTATCGAAATGGAATGAGGCGTGATCAGGATCAGTTTGAGGCAGCTTGTGAGGTGGGCTAGCCGAATAAATTTAAGGCTCTCAAACCTAATGCTTTACTCCATCCATTATCTATCCCCATCATGTTTGGGAAGATGTCTATCGGTGGATTTCCAAGGTGTGGATAGGTAGAGCAAGTATACACATTTCATTCTTCTACTCCATGCTTACTCTTCTTAGATAGCTGCAGATTTTGAAAAGAAGATTGTCCAGGTGAAGATAGGTTGAGCAAGTATGCGCATTTCAGGATTAGGGAATAATTGAGACTGAGCTATTCAAAATTCTGGACAAAAATAACTATTGTCTATAGGCTGCAATGTGCAAAATAGGATTCAACCTTGAAGTTTCTCGCAATTGGAGCCTATAGACATTAGTTATTTCACACAGGAACCGATTTAATTTGAAGCTAGACAATGCACAGGTCCATCTACCTTGTGCCGAAATTCATTTTTATTAAGAATAATAGGGGCAGGGCAACAATGATCGAACTCCGGAAGCTTGGTCATCAAGGTTGTGATACCATGTCATGAACCAACTACCCCAAAGCCTTAATCTAGGATGAACACTCATGAATGGTTTTATACTATATTGCTAACTAAATTTTCAAGCAGGCTTCTCAAATTTCCACCTTCGAAACAAGGCACCATAGCTCATTCATGGCCTTCAACAAAGGTCTATGTCGATGGGGGAAGAGGAACAAGGGTGGGCTAGGAAATGATGTGGGAAATAGTGAGGAGGAGTCTGTTATGCCAAATTCTAACAAACTGGACACGACGTAACACAACAGGAGAGCTTGGGGACCTGGAATCAGCAAGGATGCAAATATGGGGTCAAAGGGAGGGTTATGGGTGAGGAAGGCAGTCATTTGGGTAATTGTCAGCTGGCTAGATCCATAGAGCAAAGAAGTTTTCCTTCTCTAACCTCTTTTCTTTCATACCCAGTTTCTAAAGTTTCGGCATATTTCATTTGTAATCAGACTGAGTTTTCACTATCAACTCCACAGTAACTTCAGTTCCTATTAGAGACACAATAAACTGGTAAATTAAATTTGGGAATGATGTAAGTCACAGCAAACACTAAATCATCCTTGGTGTGATTTGTTAATGTGAAATAATTATCACCAGAATGATCACTGGTAGGAAGAGAACAGCGTAACAGACTGGCAATTTAAGTATAAGGTGGAGGCGAGATTCTCACTTCATCCCCAATGCTATGCACATTAGAAAACCAAACACCCAAAGGAAAAACTTAAGCAAAAATGATGATTTAATCAGAGCAACTGAGGAAGGAAGGAAGGAAAAGCCTAGCTAGATAGTGAAACATCACAATCAATAGCAGGTAGAAGAAACAAAAAGAAAAATAAAGCTTTGATTATTGTAATTGGCAAACAACCAACAAATAGAAAAGAATCATAGAGATAAATGCATCTTTGTAGTGAAGTTCCACACTTTAAGGAACAGTGACAAAGAAATAATAACAAGAGTAAGTCACATAGGATGGGACCATTCTGATATCAGGTTAAATTTAGTGTTTAGGATAATAGAGACACCATATTATAGGATATTAGATTGATAGTGTGTATCATGATGTGTAACAAAATACCAACTGAAAAGGCCCTTTAATGCCAATAATTAAGTCAAATATTACTGAGGATCCTCAAGCCCAATAATTCAATAAGACCACTGATAGGTAACTGGGGTTAGCTTGTTAGTGGTTAAGTGGGGTCAGTAGTTTGTTAGTTAGTTAGAGGGTTAAGAGGCATGTTTTCTATAAATAAGTGTGATTAGAGAGCATTAGGTTATCTTGGTATTCAGTTAGGAATTGGGTTTAGAGAGAGAAGTGGTTCTCTTTCTAGGGTTAGAGAGGGTGTTTGGCATCTCTCTCATGTATCTTTCCCCTAATCCCCAATTGGGAATTAGGGTTCTATCAATAAACTACTGCTGATTTTCTGAGTTCTATCATTATAGGATATTAGATTGATAGTGTGTATCATGATGTGTAACAAAATACCAACTGAAAAGGCCCTTTAATGCCAATAATTAAGTCAAATATTACTGAGGATCCTCAAGCCCAATAATTCAATAAGACCACTGATAGGTAACTGGGGTTAGCTTGTTAGTGGTTAAGTGGGGTCAGTAGTTTGTTAGTTAGTTAGAGGGTTAAGAGGCATGTTTTCTATAAATAAGTGTGATTAGAGAGCATTAGGTTATCTTGGTATTCAGTTAGGAATTGGGTTTAGAGAGAGAAGTGGTTCTCTTTCTAGGGTTAGAGAGGGTGTTTGGCATCTCTCTCATGTATCTTTCCCCTAATCCCCAATTGGGAATTAGGGTTCTATCAATAAACTACTGCTGATTTTCTGAGTTCTATCATTGGTATCAGAGCACCGATCTGGTGCCTGAACCACAAATTCTTTGTTGCGCTATGGAAGAGATCATGGCGAGAATGGAGTCGCTTGAAGCCATGACAGCGAAGAACGAGTCATTTCTTGCAGCAGTTGTGAAGAAATTGGGGGTGCAATTCGTTGCAAACCCTGATCTTGAGAAGGAAATCTCAAGATTGGAGAATAGATTGCGAGAGCTTGAAGAGAGGAGAAAACAGAGGGAACAAGAAAGGAGAGAAGCAGAGGCATCGCAGAGCGAATCTGAGGCCGAGTCAGTGAAAACGGAGGCGGAAATTGCAGCTGAGCAAGCAGCAGTAGAGGTGTCGCTGAGAGTAACGGAGTCGACAGCGGAGGAAGAGCGAGCATCAACCAAGGCGGAGGCGTCGCAAGAGGAAGAGATCGCAGAGGTTGTATTGTTCCAGCAGAAAGGAGAAACAGAAATCGGAAGCAAGAATGAAGCTTCCAAGAACGCAAACAGCAACATTTTGGGTCAAGAATCTCTGACACAACCACAGTCGCACATGGAGATGAAGAAAGAATTATCATTTCAGATGCAGGGAGTGGCGGTGGATCGAAGGGGGAAGGAATCGCTGAAATCCAGGGTGCACCAATTCAATCTTGAAGCAATGGATGAAAGAAGAGGTGTGGGGAAGATGATTGGACACCGATGGAGTCGACGACGAGAGACCCATCAACTACCGAATGTGATGGAGAAACGCAATCACCAACCGCCATCTGCGCTGACAAGTGGAAGGGCCAAGGTGCCGCCAGCGGCGGAGCTCCGGCAACCACAGAAGATGCAATCGTTTCAACGGCCGCCACCGAAACCGCCGCACATCATGGTGAGAGTGTTGCATGCGGGAGGGTTGTTATTTGGGAGGATTGAGTTGTTGAACCGGCATCCTTGCAGGCAGGAAGAGGCGAATTGGTCACCGGAAGAACCGCCGGACGTGTGGGGTGGCGGCGGCTTTGACTTGGCGCCGCAGCTTGTATCGAGTGGTGGTGAGATGAGAGTTCTCGTGCTCAGAGAATGGAGGTCAGAGACATCTGAAACGCAGAGCATGGGGGCAGCAGAGAAAGATGGACTTACATTTTTGGGTCAACCATTTGACCAAAGGAGCCCAGCCCAAAATTCTTGTCAGCTTACAAAGGGAAAGATCTGGGCCTTACAACAGAATGGTGGAGATAATTTGGCTTGTTGGGCCAACTTTTCTGCTGTTGGGATAAAACCCAATTTACCCATTCACTTGAGGCAGTGGGGAAGCAAAAATCATTTCACAAAGTCACAAGGGAAATTGCACATGCCAAGGGTGGGAGATTTTGGTGACCTTCAAGTTTTTGCTGGAATGTTGACTACAAATGTGGGCAATGCAGAAGGTAGTGTTGCTTTGTCAAAATTATACTTCTATGTTGTCATTTTGTGGAGTATAGAATATTGGGGTAAACTTGAGTTCTTGGTCCAAAGAGTTGATAATGAGATTTATACGCCTTGTGGTTATTTCCCTGCTGAGTTCAAGTATCAACTATTCAGTAATCTAGGGAACTATGATGTGGAGTCAATTGTCACAGCCACAATGGCATGGAAATGGGGGGATTATGCTAGTTGTACCCAAGACATGGCTAAAGTAATGACAGTGATTAAAATGAAGGATAGGAACCAGCAATCTTCCAATATCATATTGCTCCTTTGCCACCTTGATCACACTAGTGTACCCTTGATAATTTGGCATTCATTAGATCCCTATATTCAGGTTTTCACTATTGTTGAGGGTGATGCTATGCTAAAGGAGGGTCATGCCCAAATTAGAAGGAGGGCTCAAGTGGTAGAACTTAGAGCTGTGTATGAAATGGGCATGGATTCAGCTGAGTTAGCTGCTGGTTTTTACAGCTTGGGTTCTCAAAGTGCTGAGTTATATACTTTGGGGTGGCTTGGACTCCTTCAGAACTTGTTGGTTTGTTATGAAAACATACCCGTCAATTCATTCATATCTGAATTGCCATTTCAAGATGCCACTACCTTGCTGCCTCAACCTGTCTGCTCCAGCTGGAACTTCTGCCACATGTTCTTCCAGCAAGGGGACAAAGACATAATTCATATTAGAAGCTCAAGGAAGAAGCTTATCAGTGCATTCATGGCTTATTTTTCTTGCTACAGCAGCCCAGGGAAGATGTTTCCCAACATTTACTATGCTTGGATTTTGTGCTTTCAGCCATGGGATCCAGGCGGAAGCTGCTTTGATTGTCACCTTTTGATCTGTGGAATAGCTGTTCATTTTGTTGCTTGTATTCAGTCCTTCACCTTGAGGACAAGGTGAATTTTCAGGGGGGGAGTATTGATAGGTAACTGGGGTTAGCTTGTTAGTGGTTAAGTGGGGTCAGTAGTTTGTTAGTTAGTTAGAGGGTTAAGAGGCATGTTTTCTATAAATAAGTGTGATTAGAGAGCATTAGGTTATCTTGGTATTCAGTTAGGAATTGGGTTTAGAGAGAGAAGTGGTTCTCTTTCTAGGGTTAGAGAGGGTGTTTGGCATCTCTCTCATGTATCTTTCCCCTAATCCCCAATTGGGAATTAGGGTTCTATCAATAAACTACTGCTGATTTTCTGAGTTCTATCAACCACTAAAACATACTAAATAAGGAAACAGAACAAGAAATATAATGAAATCAGGAAAGAACTCTTAAGATTGCTTCCTCGATCAGATGACTAACTGATCCTACTATATATTCTAAAGATCATGTAAGATATTCCAAAACATTCCAAGGTAGACAAAGATATTGCGAGATATTTTCTAGATATTCTAACAAGATTAAAATTAAAAACATCCTGGAAAATGAACCAATTTGGCATCTATTCAAGCAGTAATCATAAGGTGCAAGTTATGATTGTAGTCTTGCTCATTACCTCATCTTCATCTTGAGTTTCTACTTCAACGTCTGATGTTGGGAAGCTGACACAAAGAAGTGCATAACCCTGAATTGAGGAAAAATCTCACACACTTACCAGCTGAGCAATAAAAGACAAGCATTTGCAGTACTAATGAATAATGATAATAATAATAATAATAATAATAATAATAATAATAAATAAATAAATAAAAAACAACAACAACTACTATTGTTATATTTATTTTCCCCATGGTTGTTATAACTACTATAGTGGAAAATGTTAACAGATGGGCATCAAACAGTCATACACTAGAAAATATCTTTGTTCTGTTGTACGTAAAGAATCTAATCTGAGGGCCCTTGATTAGAAACACTGATCCATAAACCAAAATGCAAACTGTACATATGATCACAACAGGAATATACTAGAAAGGTAAAGTGGCTTAATTAAAATGTGAATCCTTATTTTGAATAAATAAATGATTTTCAATTCTCATTTTTCTTTTAATTACTTGAACAGACGAAACAAAGTCATGCAACTACTTTTTGGCTTTCCTAAAAATTTTAGTGCATAACATTGGAAAAAGCAGGATACCAATATTCTGTCAGTTATAGTGTATGGGAAACAGCAACCCATCAATTAATGGCACGTATAAGCAAAGTAGTTTATAATTGTTAGAAGTGATTTTTATTTTTGTTTTTGAATTGTAATTGCAAGTAATGAAAATAACTCAAGGAACGTGATAAGTATGAGTTTAGTGCACTGACACTGATTAGAAAGACAATGCTTACAGTATCCTCTTAATTTCCAAAGGGATAAGGCGGAATTATACATAGGTTAGACATCATAGAAAGTGTATGTTTTGGCATGGGTGTCAACGCAAACCTGATATCATGTATCACAAGGTATCAACGCAGAAGCTATAATGCGCCACGTTGAGTTCAACATTGATTGGAAAAGCAAGATTTTGCCATGTTGTACTCAACATGGATCCACGTTAAGTTCAACAAAAATTCAAACACACAAATGTGTCTGGTGTTAGCATGTAGAAACTTGACCGAAGTATATTTTTCCATACCACCACTTCCACCTTTCCTTTATTCCATACTAACGTGCATAAATCAAATTATTATATCATGCTAAATATCTTCTGTTACTGTTAAAACCTAGACCAAAAATGAAAAAAGAATTCTGATTCTCTTCTTTTGGCATCATTGATGAGAAAATCATAAATATAAAGTATTCCATCAGAAAATTATACTTGGTACTTGACAGGTCAACTTACCAATTCCAGTATGGAATTAAAAAAAATCATAAACACAGAATAAAGATAGTGGTACATGCCTTCTCTCTCAACTCGGCAGATATCCCAAGTGCCTGTGGCTGTTTAATCTGTCCATTCTTGATCCGCACAGCACAGCTAGTACAACAACCTGCCATTAAAGGTTTACAAGCAGCAGAATGTTAGAAAGCTAGCAATATCATCACATATGAGTATATGACAGAGCCCACAGACTTCAATCTGGATGGCAACAGATGCAGCAGAGAAAACAAGTATCAAAGATGCCTCACAAGACCTACAAAGGAAAACTTTAGTATAGTATATAATTACCATCCCAATAGGGTTAAGAAAATTACTAATATTGTAGATAGAAAAATAAAATATGATAGTTGCTAAAATTCATATCATGAATTCCAAAAGCCTACTAAAGAATAACATGTTTAGAGATCTTGGAGGATCAAAATGGAACCAATAAAAAACGAAAATAATACTCTTTCTGAACGGTACAGTAGAAATGTAAATTTTGGTACTATAACATGCTTGTTTGATTGTTTTATGACGACTCGTGTGAATTCAAAATAATCAAGATAATGGAATCCCCTCAAAATCTAATGATTTAGGATCCCAATTTCTCTCTAATGGATAAATGGTGAAATCTTAATATTGAGAACACTAGAGAAATTGAGGGCCTCTATTGGTTAACTGCAATGCAGATGCAAGCAGGCAGAACAAAATAAGATACCAAAGTAATTCCAGATTTTATGAACCTGCATGAAGTCTGCATCCATGTGTGTGAGTGTGTGTGTGTAAATTTGCTTCTGCGACAAAATAACAGACTACTATAAACAAATAGGATGACAGTAAGTACCATGCCTGCAGGCGAATGGAAGGTTAATGTTCTGGGATTCAGCAGTATGTAATATATACTGGTCCTGCATGTTATGAATGAATAATAGTCACATTGACATATATTTTCAAAATAAAAAAAAAACTAATAATAACAAAAATTAGGACCCTGAACCTGAATTTCTTTTGCTTTCAAATCATATAAAAAGAAAAATTAAAAGTCATCAAAATGATGAATTTTTTTTTGATAATCCAAAGAGTTGTATTCAAAGTTAGCAGACCGGGTGCTAAACCCAAATACGAGAAGAGAATGGAATAAGATAAATTTGGAAAAGCTAAAGTTAATAGCTTGCTGTTGCAACAGGGAAGGAAACAGGAAAAGGTTATCTAATGGATGACAATCAAGAGATGAGCAATTTTTTTAAAAATAACTTTGATTTTTAGACATGCAAGAGCACATTCACCTCATTTTTCTCTCTACCTATCAATTTCTATAACATCATATCACCTATCACATATTTGATTCCTAATTTTTCTGTATTCTCATCTTATTTGAGGTCTTAACACCCTCAATGGGTGTCTAAACATATTTTTAACTTTCCAATATTCTGAACTATCTACTCTATTCACAGTTTATACTGATAACTTGACAATTTTCTCTTATTTTTCTTGTAAAATCATTTTAAATTTGAAAAAAAAAACTGATTTTGTTCTCCATGGGATGAGAATTGAGATCATACCTCAGGCACTGAGAACTCGTGAACAACTCCTCGTTGTCTATCGTGGACTGTAACCTTATGGGTTGGAACATTACCACCTGGAAACTCGTAATCGGTTCCACCCGCCAGCCCCATCGGCGCTTGGAGCTCCGCCGCCGCCGCCACCACCGTGGTCTTGCGGAGGATATTTTTGGAAGGGAAAGGTTGCAGGTTGGTGTATGGAATGCAGCAGTTACCGGGGATTCGAAGGAAGGAGAGTGCCATTTTCTCCTTGGAGCGATGTGTGACGACGAGATAACACAAGTGAGTAAAGGAACCACTACGCGCGCGCTCTCAATCATCGCTAGATTTTAGTCCAACCACGTATCGACACGTGTACAACATCGAAACTCGTCCGAGGGGAAAATCAACCATCCTTTTTTTTTTTGAAATAGGAAAATCAACAATCCTGGTAACTGGTAACAATGGTAAGTAATCTTATACGGGTTTGGATCCTCTCATGTGTAAAAAAACTTGAGAGTGTCAAGTTTCATCATCTCACCATTAATTTTATTTTATTTTATTTTTCATTTATTATCTACACAAAAGTTAATGGTGAGATGGTAAAACTTGACACTCTCAAGTTTTTTTACACTTGAGAGGATCTCGGCTCATCTTATACACTACCATATTGTTTGGAACGTGAGAAAATGTAGAGAAAAGAAAAGTGAGCAGAGGAAGCACAATATTCAAGGTGTTTACTCTCATTTGGTTCATCAGAAAATTTGAGGACAAGAGAAAATTAGACTTTTTTTTTTGGGGTTAAAGGTCATATTAGTCCCTGTGTTTGTAAAAACGTTTGATTTTGGTCCCTCAGTCAAAAAATCGCCAGTAATTGTATTATAAACCGCCACTAACTGTAAAAAAAATCGCCACTAATCGTCATTTTTTAACTAAGGGACCAAAATCAAACACTTTTACAAACACAGGGACTAATATGACCCTTAACCCTTTTCTTTTTTGGTACATCGGAAAGAGAAATTGCGCCGCCTAGGAATCGATTCATTGACCTTCCTTACCCAACTCATATGTTCTCCAGCTTCTACCACTTGAGTTATCTTATGGGGATAGAAAATTACACTTCGAGCCCACACAAAACATTTCTCTGATGTATTAGAAAAAAAATGTGAAGGAAAATGATTATTTTGGTTATTTAACCAAAATGCCCTTCCTCCCAATTTAATAATTATAAAATAATTTTTTTAATAATAACAGTAATAATTATTCTTTTTTAATATTATAATAATATTTTATAAAAATTTAAATTTTATATATTAGTTTGTACTTTAAGTATGTTTGATTTAAGAGAGAAAGAGAAGAGAACGGAAAAAAAGAGAAAGAAGTGCAAAAGAAATGTAAAAGATGGATTATATTTATTGTTTCTTTTTGGTGAATGAGGAAAATACCTTTTGTATTTAAAATAAAAAATTTCCAACTTTTGCACATTTTTAATGGTTTGAGACACCTTTTTGGCAGTTTTAAACCATCGATAAGTGAATGAAAATGAAAAAAACGCATCAGATTTGTATCAAATGATTTATGGCAGCTAATTAAGAACTAGAAGTAGATATAGGTCAGGTGACCGATGCATCGGGTCCATGCCAAATCAAGTTAATAAATAGAAAAGGTCAAAGCTTTATTCAAAGCCTATTTAGTTAAAAATGTCAAGCTTAGGTCACTCAATATTTTTACAAGTCTAATAGGTCGGCCTATTTAACTAAATATAAAATTATTTTATGAGATTAGTTTTTACGCACTGACAGTGTAAAAAGTTTTACACAGTCATTCAATCACAGTCTTCCATTTCTTATTTTACATATTATTAAATTCAAAATTTAGTATGATTGTGTAAAACTTATTTACACTCTGTCAATGCATATAAATTATTCTCTTATTTTATTATATTATTGAATTTTTATAATGACATCTTAAAATCATTTTTTTATTCACTTACTTTGTATTTAAACATGTTAGATTATATAAGAATTTAACCATATAAACCTCTTTAGAAAGAAATTGATGTTTTTAACTGTAGGTTTAATTGCATTTTTTATCACCTAATTTTAGACCATGTGTGATTTTAGTTCTCATAGTTTTTTCAAGCTAATTATGTGTCTACTTCCAAATTTAAACCAATTAGTGTATGTTTGGGTTTGTAAAATAATAAGACGGACCGCTTATCTCTAATATAATTTAATAGAATTGATTTTGGCATTAAGAAGCTATGTTTTCTATATGTAGGGTTTAGAAAATAGAATTGATTCTGATATATGTTTCATTCTCGTCGAATAAATTTCTAACCTCCTTATTGAAAGAAGATGTGATCACTGATCAGCGACCACCACGCTCGTCACAACTCATTGTAAAATCAATAAGTTAGAGTCTGACATATATCATTGATTATACTTTCTTAGAACGTGGCAGCAGTACGATGGGAGTAGCCCTGCATGTTGAACAAGTGGTCCGGTCCGGTGCCGAACAAGGCAACAAGCCGCCCATGATTTGGAGCCTTTATCTGATCTTCCTTTCCCCACTCAATATATAATAATAATAATTGCATATTATAAATCGTCTGTCATTATCGCTGAGCACTTGAACTCATTGATAGGGAAAGAGAAACAAACATACACGTACAGAGATGCAATCTGCAAAGGAGAAGCTGAAAAACACAGCCAGTGCTGCCAAGGAGCACGTCGACATCTATAAAGCCAAACTAGATGAGAAGGTGATGTTTTGCATGCTAGCTTTTAAGCTTTTCCATGCATGTTCATAATCTACAAAGACTTTAATTAATATTTCATAATGTTTATAACTCTCTCAAAAGATTTCATATTTTTGAATCAATAAATTAAGGGTTATTTAATTTCATGAAATTAAATCATACGAGAAATATTGGAGCTGTAATTAACTGATTTGGGTTGAATTAATGGTGCATGCATCAGGCAGAGAAAGCAACGGCAAGAACAAAGGAAGAGAAAGTGATAGCCCATGAGCGTGCAAAGGCCAAGGAAGCCAAAGCAAAGATGGAGCTGCATGAGGCTAAAGCCCGGCACGCGGCGGAGAAGCTAAGCGCAGACCACCCACATAACTATAGGAATCACCACCCCACGGTGGCTGGAACTGAGTACCAAGGCCACCAGCAGCAGCCACTTGGTTTGGTTCCTAATCCCGTAGCCACTCACTCAACCTATCCACTAGGACTAGGAGGAAACCATCTCACCAACAAGCACTTTTAGAGTATATATTTAATTGTTTCGCTTCGCTCGCTGTAGCTTCTTTTCATTTTCACTTTCAATTGCAGACATGAACCATGATCTCACTCTGTTCTCATTTTATGTTTTTACCTTTGATTTCTTCTCCTGGCTAATATATTGGGTTTAATGGATATTGATAAAAGAAAATATATCATTATCCATTCACTTTCGGATGTTACCATAACAGAAGCGATTCTCTACTCTCCAAAAATTATGTCACTAATGTTCACAATAGAAATACAAAGAGAGGCAGAGGAAATTAGTGACCATGAGCAGGCCGAATCACACCCTTAAAAGGGTACTTCTGAATGAAGACACAACAAAAAGTGCTTCAAAATGTCTTAGATACGTTAGCTGATTTAATGCAAGTACACCGGCAGAATCAGATGATCAATCCCAAAATAAAACAACAGAAGAAGATTAGCCTTCTCCCACACACACGCACACATATACCTAGCTTTGAAGCTAAGAATTCTCTAGAGGATGTCAATCAAGGAACTTAACAAGAGCCTAGGACGACCAGAGTCAGTAACCTCCTATCACCACAAGAAAAATGGTTTATAGTGTATGTGATGATTTAAATCTTACGTACGTTACCTAAATAAACCTACATTTAAATTTCCCATGCCATTTATATGTATATAAATCACACCAAGCCCTCTGTACCTCACATATATTCATATCTGATTCTTCGTTTCTATCGTTTCCACTTCATCCACTTATACATATATTATAACTTAACAAGGCAACAAGGCATTCACCCTTTCTTTTTCATTCACGGTCCCTCTCCTTCATCTCGTCTTTTCTTTCTCTCTAACTGCTGCAGCTCGCCATTATCATCATTCAACATGTATATTCTTCATTTCTTTCCAATTAAATAGCAAAGCTCCAACATGTTTGATTGCAGTTTTTGTTTTTAGTTTTAAAAATAGTTTTCAGAAATAATTTTTAAAAACAGTTTTCAGAAGAAGAAAACAATTTGATTGGCATATTTTCTAAACAGTTTTTGTTTTTAGTTTTAAAAATAGTTTTCAGAAACAATTTTTAAAAACAGTTTTCAGAAAAAGAAAACAATTTGAATAATATATTTTCCAACATTTAAAAAACTGATATCTGAAAATTAAAAACAGAAAATGAAAACATATTTTAGTTGTTTTGGTTTTTTAGTTTTAAAAACTGAAAATGAGATTGTTTTTAAACTGATTTTGAAAACAGGTAGTATCAAACAAGTTTTCAGTTTTTAAAAACTAAAAAATGTTTTGAAAGCTGCAAACAAACAGGTCCTAAATTACCATCAAAAGCTCGTGCTCCTTATCATTCCTTACACGGCCAACAAGAGGAAAATGAAGCAGTTAATTTCCTTTCCAGGGAAGCAATGAGCTTCACGAGCACAAGAGAAGGCTAGCTACCACCATCACTGGAAATATGGTTAAAGGATGTGGAGTTTTTCTTGTTGAAATTGCAGAAGTGTTGTTCCTCTTTCTAGTGTCCTTGTCTTTATCATCAGCATGCAATTGCCTAGACTTTACCCAACTAGAACAGCCTTCACCTTTGCCTTAAACTTGAGAAAGAAAAGAGGAAGATTGAAGAGATAATCCTTGCTCGACTTCCTCTCTTCTCCCTTGATCTCTCTCTCTCTCTCGCGACTTCTCTCCTTCTTCTCCTAGGGTGGCGGCTCCTTCTTTAATTCCCTCTCTCAAAACCCTTCTTTTTTCTCTTCTTTTTGCTGAGTGAAATACGTGAATGAATGGGTGTGTGATATGCCTTTCTAAATCAGCCTTATTCACTTGAATGAAAGAGCAAAACCTCCCCCTTTTTTCCCCTCAAACCCGAGGCCACAACCCAAGCCCAACTAGGGTTTTCAACTTTTTCTTATCCCCTAATTATTTGAAAATAAAATAAATGCATTACCTTTTTAAAATAAATCTGAATATATAATAGTTATAAAAGGTATAAACCCCATTTTATAAAATCAAACTCAAACCTTTAAAATTTAAAGATAAAATTCAGAATAAGCAAACCCTTGTAGCAAATCGTGGAAAAACAAGACAACTTGACCTTTGCTCACTAAAACGTGAATAACTCGAGCTATAGAGGTCGGAATGACATGAAGTCAAAAGGAGAATTTAGATAACATAGAGAGCTGCAATTCTTATGAAGGACGTTTCTTCAGATTAGGTCGTTAAGACCACTCTAAAAATCATTCAAAATCACGTAATATTCTTAAAACAAACCCAATCTTTTTTTTGAAAACCAAATCTTATCATATCTCTTAGGTTTAAAAAAAAAAAAGAGAAAACCCTTATATTTTTTTAAAAATTGAAATCAATCAATTAAACCCCTTTTTAATAAAAGGAACTCGATCCTTTATTAAAACATACATATCTTCTCTCAATTTGTTGCAACTAACTCACAACAAATCAAAATCATATCTCTACATCACAATTTCGGCATCTAACCCTAATTTCTCATCAACATTCGCCCAACACCCCATCTTGGGGTCCAAATTTCACAAAATTAAATTAACTAAAATTATTTCATACAAATTTTATTATTTTTCTGAAATAATAAAATTTCCACAAACATAGGCCACAAAAATAATCATCACGCATATTATCACACAGTAATCCTATAATTACTGAAAATTCATTAATTATTATTTATTTAGAATAAATAATAATTATAATAAAATTAGGGTCTTACACTCGCTGAGCGAGTAGGGGGTGTCATCAGGGCCTCAACTCGCCCTGTTGAGCATAAGATTCCACATTCTGCACAGGTATGGAGGTAGCAGCGGTGGCGTTCTCAAGGGAGGGCTGGGCAGTAGTATCGCCCTTCAGGCCAACCTGGGCGGAATTTTCAACCTGCGGAGGGGTTTGCGCAGCTTGTCTCTTAGGTGGGGGTTGGGAACCCTCGCCATCAGCGTCCGCCAAGGGGCGACTTCTCTTGCAACCTTAAGTGTTAAGGGTTGGTGGGACTTGAGCAGCCCTCCTAGCGGCGAGGACACGAAGAAGTTCGGCGTTGGAAAAATTCATATTCTCTTAAAAAGAAAGGAGAGAGACACACATTAGTAAGCAAAAAATATATAAATAAAAAGATGCACAAGTTTGCAGTTATGAAAAGTAAACAGCAGGTGGCGAGTGGGCAGACACCTAGGTATTGGGTAAGAGAGGAGTTTTTAGAGGCATCGATGACTTTTGTACAGTCGAGGATGGGCAGCTTGGCGAGAAACCGATGATGGCCTTGTAATCTTCGGACAGGGACCTCTCAGGCGGGTCAGAAACGCCACGAGGTTTCTCGGTCCATCAAAAGGGAAAAAGGGTGGTCCCGTCCCGGAGGGTAAAAGCTTTTGTATTGGCAGGGTGAACAATCACGCAGATATATTAGTGAGCAAAGATCGTCTTGGGTTGCTTTTGTAAGGGTTATGGCGTTTATGCCCGGGGCGAGATTTCAAGGAGACACAACCGCGGGATTGAAGGGATTTGGAGTCAACATCATAAAAATGAAAGAAGTGGGCGGGTGACGGTTCGAGTTGGATCGCGCTGTAGAGCATCTCGAAACACCTTATGAAGGCCCAGGCGTTGTGATGCAGATGGCAAGGAGCGGCGTTCATCTCACTCAGCACCCGGCAGAGGAAGGGTGAGAAGGGGAGTTTCACCCCAAGGTTTGAAAACCGATATTCATGAACGTAGAAGAAGTGGGACTTCTTGACGTCACCGTCTGCGCGGTGTACCCACGGGCGGTCCGCATCTGTACAACCGCCAGCCCGGAGGACATTCTCAAAATATTTCTCGCGGCAAATTCCCCCATTTTTGCGTCCCAAGTTGGCGATGGGGTCACAGAAGTTGTAATCCGAGGTTTGGTCTATTACGTCTTGAGGAGGGGCAGTTTGAACGAGTTGTTTGAGGGTTCTTAAGGTTTGAAGCCGGTAAGATTTAATCTCTTCAAAGTCAAGGAGGGGCGCACTTTCAAAAGGAGGGGTTCATTTGACGTTTCTGGTGTTGATTCACGCTGGGAAGAAGAGGTTGAAGGGGTGTTACAGTTGGTGTCATGGTGAAGGTCATCGGTTTGTTGTTTGGGTGACATGGTGGAAGGAGCGATACTCACAGTAATAAGTGAAGGAAAAAGCGAAAATGAGTTGAGGGAACTCACCAGGGAAGCAAGCAAAAGGTGGAAGAGGAGGAGTAAGCCGCAGAGGCGCCGAAACAGAGGTTCGCCGGAGGTATTTGGAATAATAAGGAATGGAGAATAAGTTTGTGAAAGAAGGGAATGGTTGGAGTGATGGGAGTTTTATAGGTTCGAAAGAGGAATGGGAAGGGACGTGTAAGAAGCCGCAACGGTTGGTGGGGGAATGTGCCCCATGATGAGGAAAGAGAGTGGTTGCACTATGGGGAGCGAGTGGGTGGCAGGTGGTGTGCAGTTATTGGGCGTGATTGGCTCGAGCGTTGTGACTTGATGACGAGAGGTGACGTTTCAAAATGACAGTTGAGATTTCAAAGATACGCTGACTCTTCCGTTTCTCAGACGTGTCAACACACTGGGCAACCAAACTCACCACGATCACCCCTCAAGCGTGGCGACCAAACTCACCACGATTGCCCCTCAAGCGTGGCGACCACACACACCACGATCGCCGCTCATGGACTTGTGGAATTTTACTTCTTTTAAACGCCATGTTGGCGACCTAAATATCTTAGACAACATTTGTAGTTAGTCATTTTGATCCTTAAAGACACACTTAGCCCTCATGTTGCGTGCTTAGTGTCTTGTGGACTAGTGGATTGGGCGAGCCCCTAGGGGGCCTACACACAGGGGTTACCCGCCAAGTGGCGGTCGCCAGGCCCGGAGATTGGGCCTCCTCCCACGAGGCCCAACCAGCCCAATAGAGGCAGCTAAGCATACTAGGCCCAACTCCCCTACTTTAAATAAGGAGCAGCTACCATTTGTAAAGGACTCTTGACTCATTTGCTAAAGAACACATGAAATTCAGTTACACTTTTTCTCTTTCTCTCTCTCTCTCTCTCTCTCTCTCTCTCTAAGTGCAATCTCTCTACATCTCTTTACTATAGCGACTAAACCCACTCTCAATGTTCATGGCAAGAACAATCTTGCTACTTGAAATTTCTCCCACTATGTGTACCCGCCCCACGTGATTACGCATTAGTTATCGGCTACTTTTTTGAATCTAACTGTTGTCGCTGCCCTGGAAACACCGTGTTTGGGCGGTTCTTCTTGAAAAATCACACTGCTCCTCCTAGATAAACTCTTGAACCATACTTCACAACTCCACCATGGTTGTCACTAGCTTTTGACTCAGGTCACTATTCAAATATCTAGCCCTTAATCCATTCTGAAAAGCTGCAATGCAAACTTTCGACATTTTGTCTTCCATGTATACGGCCAACTGGTTGAAGCGCCCCATATACGCTTGTAAGGTTTCATTCGCCCTTTGCTCAACATTGAATAAGGCCGCAAGCATGGCTTTTGGTGCTCGACTTGAAGAAAACTGCAAAAGAAACCTTGTCGATAACTTAGTAAAAATATCGATTGAACGTGGAGGTTGAGTTGTAAACCAAATCATGGCCGATTTCTTGAAAGTAGATGGAAACATCTTGCATTTCAAAGCATCAGATGCACCTATGAGGACCATTTTAGTGTTGAAATACACCACATGATCCTTAGGATCAATATCTCCATAATACGATTCCAAAACCAACGTCTTCAAGTTGTCTGGAACAACTGTTCTTGCAATCTCTTCGGTGAAGGGTTGGAAATCTGTAACATCCCGATCTGACGACTGGCATCACGGTAACAACACGAGTCTTTTCAGTGCGCTTTGTCCTCACTCACGCACTTCCCGGGAAAACTTCCCAGGAGGTCACCCGTCATAATATTACTCCAAGGAATGCACACTTAACCTTGGAGTTTTTATGAGATGGGCTCCCGAAAAGAAGATGCATCTTGTTGTTATGAGTAGTACCAATCAAATCTTTTATGACCTCATCAACTGTATAGTCTCATACCTATACAGTCGCAGAATACCTCTTGTCCGGGTGTGAGATCGATTCATTCATGTGTCTCTCCGCCTAAAAGCTTGCCAGGAGCCGCTCCTTGTCCGTGCCTCACTGCACCGGCGATCACTCCCCGCCCTCGTCGGCCCTGGGTGTCACATGCCCACCAGCTTCCGCTTGGTTCGTCCTTGAACCACACCGTACTGGGAGAGGTTAGCTCTGATACCATTTGTAACATCCCGATCTGACGACTGGCCTCACGGTAAAAACACGAGTCTTTTCAATGTGCTTTGTCCTCACTCACACACTTCCCGGGAAAACTTCCCAGGAGGTCACCCATCATAATATTGCTCCAAGGAAAAAACACTTAACCTTGGAGTTTTTATGAGTTGGGCTTCCGAAAAGAAGATGCATCTTGTTGTTATGAGTAGTACTAATCAAATCTTTTATGTTTTCCTCAATTGTATAGCCCCATACCTATACAGTCTCGGACTACCTCTTGTTCGGATGTGAGATCGGTTCATTCATGTGTCTCTCCGCCAAGAAGCCTGCCAGGAGCTGCTCCTTGTCCATGCCTCACTGCACCGGCGATCACTCCCCGCCCGCGTCGGCCCGGGGTGTTACAAAATCCACCACCGTCTTTGCAATTTTTCGTTTGCCCTCTCGCTGATCTCGAACCTGATTGAGTTCAACCACTTGTGTTTGTAACTGCTGATTGTGAGCACGAAGATCATCTAGAGCCGCCAACATTACTTTTCTCACCGTTCGCTCCAGATCACGTAACCATTGTGAAACCTTGAAGTCTAGGAACAATTTTCCTGAGGCCCCATGGTGGCGCCAATGTTCCGGTATGGAACCAAATCTAAGAATTCTAGATAGAGAGAGAACCAAGAAAGGTCAATGTCAATGTTCAAAAGTGATATCCCTCTACCGCTTGGGTGGGTACTTTTTTTTATACTTCGGTTTTTATCCGCTTGGGATCTCGAGCCCCCTGACCCATTTGTCTAAATACATAAATCCTAACTTCTAGACACTTATAGAATTAATGCGCCCTATAATATGATATGCTCATATCAGTACACGCCTTCTTCCCCTTTTTCATGGCAACCACAATATCATCATCACCATGCCACCTTTGTTTTCTTCATCTCAACCTTTGAGCTTTGTGAGCAAAGGTTAGTATTAGCCCCAAACTTTGAGTTGATAGGCTTAGGAGTATATTTCTATGGTCAAAATACTTGTCTCTATCTTTGATCTTTATAGCTTGATAGTTAATGCATGAAAAATTGATTATACCCAAAGTTAGCAACTTTTAGGCGTGCAATTATGTTAGAGCTCGATGCATGCTAAGTGCTTTTACATTTGTCGCTTATATAACCTTTAATTTGAGTTGTATGGAATCAATTTTGGTGAAAGCACCATTTTGATTTTTTGGGTTCCAAATTGGGGCTTTTTGATTATAGAACCTTGGGAGGAGTATATGCGTGTTTTAATCACTTCTTAGGCCTTAATAATGATGCATGATGCCTAAGAATTAGCTTGTAGTGAAAGAAAACATCAACCTTGAATTAGACCTAAGTGGTCGAGAGCTTAAGTATGTTTTGGGGGAGGAAATCTCTTTTTGAAACTTAGAATTGATGCATGATCTTTAGGGTGATTTCGGGGAATGCTTTGGGTTGAATTTGTGAATGAATGACTGAACATACTAAATGTTAGTTGTCCTTTAAGTACTTGAATAACATGCTTTGGGGAAATTTTGAATGTGCTATGTGTTATATTTAACATGTTAAGAGTTGCTTGTTTCTTGAGTACTTGAATAGCATGCTTAAGGGAAGGTACAATAGACTATGAGTTATATTGAGTATGCTATGCTTTACTTGTGCCTTAAGTTAGTGATAACATGCTTTGCGCACATACATGGAAAGACCTCACGTGAACTTAGATTGATGACGTATGTAGGAAATGAAATGAAAATGGAATTGTTTGCTAAAATGGACTAGAGGTTGTGGGCCATTAAGGAAGAGAAGGAGAAGATAAACTGTCAGAAGCACTTGGAAAATTACTAGGATAATCACTTATGGTTGTTGACATGTTTTGTACTCTTAAATGTGAAGTTAGAACATTAATTGCTTACTTGATACTTGCTTACTTGAAACTTGAGTTTTGGGTCAAGTTACCCATTCGGGGTAAACTTCTTGGTTATGTCTAAGTATTACTTTCCTATAGCTTAGAGAGATTTCCAGTTTGATTCGTCGCTTAAGAGCCGAGTAGTTGCTTAGTGGCTAAGTAATCTTGCTTTTTCTTAAGGTTTGGAACATGCTAGCTTGGGAAGCCAAAGAGTTGGAATGATTGCTTGAAGATAACGCAAGAGGAAGAATTACCAAAGGTAAGGGAAACTCTCCTAGTTATTAGCTATTATGCTTAGGTGTCGAAGAATCGACAATTGTTAATGATTTTGAATTGTTGAGGCTTAGGACATTTATTGAATTGTGGAGGCTTATGCCGATTTTTTGGATTATTGAGGCTTATGTTGTTTACTGGTTTATGTTTATCACTTCCTTGTTGATAGGACAAGGTTATGTTTTACTTCTTTTAGTGGATATGTGATATTCTATTTTATCCCTTTGTAGTGGATAGGACATGTCTATGTTTAATCGAACTGTTAATGGAATATATTGGTTCTGTTTCTTTGAATTGTTGTATAGGCATAAACCTTGTGTTATGCCGAGATATGGCGATTATATTGATGGTGAACACGAAGTGTTATGAGAGTTAGTGAGTAGGATCTAACGGAAGCTCTGAGCTATTGTTGACGTGGAGGATCGAGGCTCTCTCGGGAAGAGGACTTGGGGATAATTAAGATATTGTGAATTACTTGATTTTGAAACAAATGAATACATAAGAAAATTAGGATATGAAAATGAGTTCGAAATCGAGAAGGGCCGAAGATCCGAGGTTCGAGGAAAGATGAGAACTTGAGTTGCAGGCATCAAGAGGATGAGCCATTGTGACTAGAAATGTCACTAAGTGCATGTGGCACTTCTTTTCTTGTAAAGAAATTGGTCAATGGACCGGCGTTTACCCTGGGGAAACGATAGAGACTTTGAACCTTAACTAGACACGTATCTGTGTGAGGAAGAATTGTTGTTTTCTAGCCTTTGCATGCATTCATATCTTGAGGTTGAGACGGTCGAAAGATCTCGGTGAAGTTGAGACGGTGAACAGATCAGGCTTTATGTCGGTTGAGGGGATGAATCTCAATTGTGTTATTGTTGTTGGATTAAGGTGATAGACCTTAATCTTGTTTGTTGTTTGATTAAGGGGAGAGACCTTAATCTTGTTGTTTTATCGGTTGAGGGATGGACCTCAATCGTGTTTTGTTGATAAGTTGAGGGGATGGACCTTAACCGTGTTTGTTGATCGGTTGAGGGGATGAACCTCAATCTTTTTGTTGATCGGTTAAGGGGATGGACCTTAACCATGTTTGTTGATCAGTTGAGGGGATGGACCTCAACTGTGTTGTTTCTTTATTAAATGGATGAACCTTAATCTTGTTGTTTTATCGGTTGAGGGATGGACCTCAATCATGCTTTGTTGATCGGTTAAGTGGATGGACCTTAACCGTGTTTGTTTATCGGTTGAAAGGATGAACCTCAATGGTGTTTGTTGATCAGTTAAGGGGATGGACCTTAACTGTGTTTGTTGATCGGTTGAGATGATGAACCTCAACCTTGTCGTTTGTTTGATTAAGGGGATGCACCTTAATCTTGAGGTGTTTTTATTAAGGTGATGGACCTTAATCTTGCTGTTTGGTTAAGGGGATGAACCTTATTCTTGTTATTCTTTGTTTGATTAAGGGGTAGACCATGATCACTTTGTTTGTTTGATTAAGGGGTGGACCTTAATGTTTTTTTTTTATTTGTTTAAAGGGATAGTCCTTAATCTCATTAGTTTTGATTGACTTTTGGGTCGTGCAAGTACGTTAGTGGCACGTGGCGCTGCCTTTTTGAGGATATGAAGGTATACATATGCGTAGGCGACGAGCTTACAAACGAATGACATGACGTGCAGATACCAGATATGAACTTGTGTCGCTTTTAATTAATATTCACATGTTGTATATAACTATGATGAATTATGCTCTAACCTATATTACATTACTCTAGGAAGTTGAACCTTGCTTGCCTTGTTTGTATTGTTTGTGTCTGGGCGATCGGCAAATTGTCAGGCCATAACAGGTAGGGCTATGAGTAGCTGGTTGTTGCTGGGAGAAGATGATTGTACTGATGGACGAGATTGGTGGTTCAACCGAAGACTGTAATAGTGATGTTAGATGTAAGGCTAGGGCCTTGGGTAGTGAAGCTTACTGTCATTGGTTAAAGCTTGTAGGGCTATTTGTATAAGTTTACTTTTGGTCTTGGGTAGGTCCTGACGCATTGCTTTCCTGTGGTTCTCCTATGTGGAAGTTGTAGGGAGTATGTCGGACTTTGGATTCAGTTGTAAAACCAACTTCATTTTATTGTATTTCTTATGATATGGACATTCGTTGTTACCTTCGGGTGCTTGCCTTGTCAAGACTGGATGTGTGAGTTTTCAAGTGAAACAAATAATCCTATTAGAGTCTCACATAACAATCATTTTAAGCCACACATAACAATCATTTCAAGTCGCATATATAACTAAAGTTAGAGGGAATTGGCTACTATTCATCAGAGAAAATCTGCAAGGGCCGGGTCACGGGTCGGGTCTTGGAGCGGGTTTTCCGATACCTACACAGATGGTCCGAAAATGGTAGCTTCCAGGTAAACAGTACGGCCAATCTTCTCTGCAGATCCTCTCTCTGCACCAAATCTTCTTGCTCTCGGCTGGAGATTGCGAAGGACAGTAGCTTCCACTCCTACCATCTGCACCTCAAGATTCTCTCTCTGAACCAAATACTCTTCAGTTTCTTTCTTATTTTTTCCATCACAAACAAGAAACCCAACAAGCCTCTCACCAGGCTCTACTACATCACCCATAATGTCTCTATCCTTTGTTGCCGTCATTTTAGAGCTCCGGCGAGAAGGGGCGAAATGGAAGCTAGGGTTTGCGTGTGAGAAGAGAAATCAGCGAGGGTCCACGGCCACGGAAAATGGAAGAGATGCAACGGTTCATCGTTGTTGCCATTTCCAAATCTGACATCAAAACTATCCATGGAAGATGATAAACCCATTGCGTGTCCAATTTTTGGTACGGTATCTATTTCCAAATATATCTTCATACTGTTATCAAATTTCGATTATCTGGGTATTTTTGACTTGTTGTGTTTCCCCTGTGACACTATCTGCTAGTTAAAAGAAGTAAAGGCATCAAAGAGGAGTTAGGTGATGAACGGCTCTCCATGGATATGAAGAATGAAGAAGAAGATGAAGAGGTAATGATTTTTTTCTTCAATGGTTTCTGACCTATTTTGCTTGGTAAATGAATTTTTACTATTACCCTGCAAATCTAAATTTTGTTTACTGAATGACTGAATACATGGTTAATTACTAGAGTGATTTTGTCAATTAGGTTATCAAATAGTGATCAGAAGATAATATATTTTCATACACTGCTGCTGGGGATTTCACACAGCATGTGGTGACTCATCAAGATGAACATGTATTGCATTTTTTCTTCTAAATGTTGATTCAATTGACTCACTCCTGGAGTAATTTCATGGTCTGGGCTATTTATTTCTACTATATAATTTTTTTGGGACCGGGTCTGGAGTAGTACTATAGAAGTAGTAGGTACATATATGTTAGATGATCTTTGTTTGTGGTAGATTAATATAATTTCTATCTAAATTACTATGATTGACAACTGAAAAGCTAAGGTCCAATATAACATTTTAATAGCCTTAAGGATTGGAATATGGTGAGTAACAACTAAGGTTGTAGGCTTCTTCAAGTCTAGTTATCCATGTCTTGCAACAGAGAAATTCATTAAGACATTGTCATAGATTTAGGGCATGATGATGATGTGAACCATTTATTTGATGCATTAATTGATGTTGTCTAAGGTCAATGTCATGTTTCATTTCTTGCTGTTTTGCAGGAACAAAATGGTTCGTAGAGAGGATTGAACAACTACAAATACCTAAAGTGGTCCAAATACTTAAAGTTCATGGTGATGCATTAACTTTCTTTTTGGTTTGATTCTATAATAGTTTATGCTGGTGTCAGGTTATGATTTTTTAATTCTGGTCTCCTAAACATAGCATCTTATTTGGACATCCTGGTATTCCTACATAAGCATATACAATATACTGCTTGAATCAAGGTAGATAGAAGTTAGATATGGTTAATTATTGATCATGGTGATTGGCTATTGGTAATTTGTATGTTGGTTTTGATTGATTTTCTTCTGATTTGCATGCCTCATGTACTAACTTAGCGGTGAATGTCCATTAATTGCTGAGACTTGACATCAGAAATCAGTGAAAACATGGACATCTTACTACATGCACTGAATTTGGCCTATTATTTTCATGCTTTGTAATATCCTTAACCTGAGTATGAATTCATATTATTATATATTTTAATATTTTTGTTTTGTTTGTTTGTTGAAAAACTAACAATATTATTCTTAGGATGACTCATTATTTTACTTCCCGCATCATGCATATCCCCTTTCAACAGTGTGTTTAAAATTATGATGAATGCTAGCAACACACTCTTTAGAGGTGTATTGAAGAGTGTGCATAATTATGAATTGCCTGATATCATGAAGTCAATGATTGGGAGCGAATTCCTTTTTAAAATTGAGAAGTCAGCTGATCAGGGTGCTAAGTATGATGACTCATTTAAGGCCAAGAAAGTTTGTGTTGATCCCCATGTGATAGATCTATTCAAGGATTCCCCCACCTCAATTCCACCTCTACCATTCATTTGTGGTTCAGAAATTTGTTGTTATCTTTGTCTTTCTTCACCTCATCTACTCCTCTCTGATTTTACCATTCCCTTGCCGAGTTCGTTGAGCTTGATCTCTCTATTTTTTAGTCCTTAAGATATCTGTGTTCTCATTGTTTCGATGAGTTTCTATATTCAGGAAATCACTTCAACCGGTGTCAAGAAGGGTGATATATAGTTGGCAGATGTTAGCACTAAGCTAAAGAACAAGATCATCACTACAGATGTCAAAGTGGACACTAACTCAAATGTGAGTTGAAAAGTTTTACTGATATAATTTTTACTCATACACTTGACTCATTTTGTAATTGTAAAATTAATTTCAATGATTTGTCTGATATGATTCTTTGTTTTCAAATTTTAGATGGAAATCATGTTTCTGCCTCAATCTTTTACCTGAGATATATACATTGTTAATCGCATTATTATATGGTTTTTGGTTTGCCAAATTTTGGTTTTGAGAGCTATTTGCATGACTGTTTATCATCAGATTTATTGTACATTTATCTTTCATTATAATGGTAACAGGGAACCTTTTATCCTTTATAAATCAAATTGACTACTTCATACTGAATCTGATAAAACAGAATATCTGATAAATAGTTAGAGCTCATGCTGCATTTCTTTTGTCTGACTGAATACTTTCAGCTTGGTTTTGTTCAGTTGTCGAGGAAGGTATTTTTTGTTGGTTACTGCGTTCTTAATCTGTGCATGTAAAGCAATGAAAAGCCCTTAAGCGTTAGTTAAAGCAAAGGCACTGACTGGTGTTCGGGTTTCTGTTTTCAAACTCTCAAACAATAATTTGAGCTAAAAATTCTCTGCTTTAGCTTGTGCCCAACTCATGGATTGAATTTGTTGAACTGAATCCATACAGTGTCAATTTACTGCGAATTTGAGAAAAGGATAACCCCTTTATTCATCTGAAATTTTTTCTGATTTTTCCTTGAGAAGCTTCAGGTTTCTCTATATATAGCTGAGAGAGAGTGTTCGGTTATGAAATAACTGAACCTGTGACTAACTAACAACCTAGCTGCCATATCAGCATATAACTATATATTTTCTAATAGGTAATATTCAATATTTTTCAAACTATGTAAGAATTAAGATACATTTATGATTGTTGTTAGTCTGTTCATCGTTGTGGTGTGAGTGAGTTGATGTTGGTTGTGCACTCTCTCTCTCTCCGTCTCACATGCCTTTTCATTTTTTAATCATGAATGAAGAATATAAAAAAAATGGTCATTGGAAGCTTTGAAGGGGGACAAGGATGTTTACAATGGGCATTTTATCTTATTTTTATGTTACCATTTTTTCTCTTTGACTTAGTCATGAGTGAGAGACCCCTTTTTCTTCTCTCCTATTTTTTTTTAATGTTAATAACTGATTGGAAATTTTCATGCAGTGTTTCCACATTTCAGCAGGTAGTAAATTCTATTGAATGCAACAATGGAAAGTATGTCTCAGGCAAGACTTTTAAAGATTTTGTTTAAAGCTGATTCCATTTTTTTGTTTTCCGGTTAGTTTTACAATGCATCAAAACTGAAACCTTTGTTGTGGGGTTTATTTGTAGCCAGAGTTTGAGATCATACACTGGTCCAAGAGACTCAGAAGAATGGATCGTGAAAAACTGATTGGATTTGTTTTTGAAGCAGCTCTCTATCTGTTCCTCCCTTTATGTAACTGGAGAAATTAGTGGACAACTTTTATGAAAGGCAAAAGAGTGAGTCAATGTTATGGAATTTTAAGTTTTAAATGATTTTCTCATTATTCTATGTACTATAAGTTATATTTTCTTTTTCAATTTTCACGTGGAGCACAGACTGATGGAGTTATGGACCGGGAGCTGCATCCTTATCCAAGTCACGTCCATAGGTATTAGTTGTACTCATAGTTGCATCCTTATACTCATCAGTTATATTTACTTTAACTTTATGCTCGATACTTTAACTTAGTACCTAAGTTTTCTTGCAAATTTTATAAAGCACTAACCACTAATCCACTCTTAATTATTTTTCTTCTTTCTAAATGGTAAACACACATTCATATGACAACAAGTTAAATGATATGAATTTTGTTTTAATAGCTCATTTTATGGAGTGATTACTCAACGTGCTATCAAATTTCTTCAATTTAAAGATATGCAGAATTTGTGGAATGATCAGGGAAGTGATGAGAAAGATGGTTAATTTTATAATTCTTATAGCTTTCATGCATTGTGTTCAATTCTTCGCATACATGATTGGATGCAGGTTCAAATTGCACCATGTTTTTGAGTTGTACGGCAGGAAAAAAACTGGATTTGCTCCCGTCTTTGTTGTTGGATTCTTAGGGATATTTTGGTGTGATTTCTTGCGGGATTTTTGCAGGATTCTTGCGTGTGAGGACCTGACCATGGATTTCTTTCTCTTTTTTGATATATCTACTCTCAATCAAGCTCATTTATATGGTTTTGTGCAGGACTCTATTGGGAGGGCGCCTGACCATGGATTTCGTTCTCTTTTTTGATATATCTACTCTCAATCAAGCTCATTTATATGGTTAAGCATTGTTTAGAATAAATTACATGGGAATGGATGTAACTGATCAAGTAAATATTGTTTTTATTGCCTTTTTTTCTAAGTTGTACTTAAATTCTTGAGTTATAAAAGAGTGTTTTTATATTTCTTTAAATATGCAGGTGAGAAAAAGAGAAAGGCTAACAGTTTTCGGAAGAGATTGTTGTTCACACAACCAAGGAAATAAAATTGCATAAAACCATTCACATTACATGTTCAAATCTGCGTTTGTAGCAAGAAAGCTTTTATTAAGGGAAAGAAACAAATGTTGGCAAGCATGTCTCATGAGATAAGAATTCCACTATATGGGGTTGTTAGCATCACCGTAATTCTTTCTACCGCATAACTTGATCTAGAGGGAAGACAAGTTTTAGTTCTCATGCTATCTTTAGGATATTTAGAGGGAAGACAGGTTTTAGTTCTCATGCTATCTTTACTTCCGAGGTTGATCCAGATACAAGTCTATCCTTGATATATTTCATTTTAGTGATAAAAGAGGCATAATCCTTAAATATATACCTTTCCTTTTTCTTTTCTTTTTTGTCTTTGTTCTGCTTTAGGTAATGGTCACTCTAGGTTTCTAAGGATTATGTTGATCCACTCAAGATTTTCCTCACCTGATACACGTATAATTTTAAGTCTCCAAAATTTTTCCTATTTTTCTGACTTCTGCTTTATCTTTCTCTTTGCTGTCAGGAACAAGCCTTTAATATGGACTATTCCTATTTAATAAGGTCATTTAATCATAATCGTTTAGTTTGATGGATTCATTACTTGTGTTAAAAATGTCAGATAACACTACCTTTAATGTTGAATTCTATCAAACCTAAATCGTGGTGTGCTCAAGTGTTCCATGCGAAAGTTGTGCAATTTATTTCCAGTTTGTGTACTCAGTTTTGACCAGTTAGAGCTGGTTTTGCGTCTCCTTTGGACCTAAAGGCCTGGATTTAAATATTAATTAAATCTAATTTTAAATTATATTGTTATAAATATTAATTAATTAATTTTTAGTTGGAGCATTGATTTAATTTAAAATTTAAAAAATAAATAATATAAATATATGTGGTATGGTGGAATCCGATCGAGTAATAATAAAATAAGGAACCATGGTTGGATTAAACTAATCGTACTTTTTTCAACAAAATCAATGATTTAGAGCCCGTGCATCGCCCGGGTATAATCACTAGTGTGTCTAGATTTATGCTTATGCTTGTGCAACATATACATGATCTAGATCTTTACTCCACTACACACAGTTGATCTTGTTATCCTCAATATTTCCCCGCAAATATCGGCTCATAGGCCACACGCCCACACAGTTCGCACACAATTGATTGACTGATAATCTCGCTATCTGCAATCTTTCACCAAAAATATCGGCTAAAAGCCTACCCAGTCGACACACACCTGATTGACGATAATCTTGCTATCCACTATCTTTCACCGCTAATATTGACTAAAATTGGCTCAAATCCCACACAGTCAACAAAGAGTTGATAGAAGAATAATTTTGTTATCCTGAAGGTTGGATTATGATTTTGGGAAGTGAAAATTAATCATATATCGTAAAGTCAATGTTGTTAATATTAGAATATATCAGTTATTATATAAAAAATAATAATATAACCTCTCTTTAATATCTATAATATTTATCCTCTTATTTGTTTGACGTAAATATCCTCTTAATACTGTATATTAATATTATCATTAATATTTTAGTATAAATCAATTTTTCTTAATTTATAGATATATAAATGAATGTATATTAATATAGTATTATGTTGAATAAAGTAGATTGATATTGTTACTTTAATTATGTAATTTTTTATTATATTTTTTAAGTCAATCTAATTAATATGATAGTATAATAGTTTGAATATCACAATTAATAATATAACCTGTTATTAATATTAAATTAATATTATCACTAATATACAAGTTTTTAACATTGACCATTTATACTGGTAGGATGGCCTAAAAATTCTATTGGTAAGAGATCTTGCAAAACATTGACCACTTATTATTTAAAAAAAAAAATGATCATGATTAGAGCCAATAGTCATGATTTATTTTTATGTTTTTATATAAAAAATAATAATATAACCTCTCTTTAATATAACAAATCAATGTTATTAATATAATAATACAATAGTTGTAATATCAAAATTAATAATGTATACGCTGATAGGATAATGTCCCAATCTTTAGTGGATCATGCAATTTTTGTAGACACTGCTCTTTTATTCTAATATATCACGTACTTTACATAAAAAAATGTATAATATAGCCTCACTTTAATATATAACAATACATCCTCTTAAATCTTAAATTTTTTTAATGTAAATATATCCTGATACATAAATGGAAAGATAGTAATTTAATAGTTTGACTTTATAAAATTAATTTTTTTAAAAATTAAGATATTTAAAATGAAATTGTAACTAACTGATTAATTAATTAATTATTATTGTAACGAATACTTTTTCAAGGAAAATATATATATATATATATATATCTCGTAAAGTCAATGTTGTAAATATTAGAATATATAAGTTATTATATAAAAAATAATAATATAACCTCTCTTTAATATCTATAATATTTATCCTCTTATTTGCTTGACATAAATTTATCCTCTTATGCTTTTAGGGCCTTTCGAGCTTCTTCGTAGTTGGTGTGGTTTTGTGTGTCGTGTTGTGGTTGGTCTGGTGGTTTCTTTCGTCCCGTCTCCTCTTTGTGGGGTTGTATTTTATCTTGTTTTTTAATAAGTCCATTTTGCTCTAAAAAAAAATATATATATATCCTCTTATTACTATAAATTAATATTATCATTAATATTTAAGTATAAGTCAATTTTACTTAATTTATAGATATATTAATGAATGTATATTAATATAGTATTATGTTGAATAAAGTAGGTTGATATTGTTACTTTAATTATGTAATTTTTTATTATATTTTAAGTCAATCTAATTAATATGATAATATAATAGTTTGAATATCACAATTAAGTTTTTTTTTTTGAAAGATAAAGGAATATAAATTGATATCGACAAAAAACCCCTAAGGACAACACCCTTAGGAAGCGAAGATAACCCCACTAAAAACGAGACAACTCGACGATCAAAAGAAGATCCCACTAATCCGACACAAACCCTAAGCAGGATGAGGAACAAAAGAAAACAGCGCGCTAACAATCAAACCGACCTCCAACGGCACAAGCCGAAAAGAAAAAATCCAAAGAAATAATACATAACCCGAGATATACAAAATCAAATCTTGAAATGATCCTCGTAGACCTTTTTCAAACCTCGAATAGCCTTTACGTCGCTTCCTCAAATTCTAATCCCAAGACTTTTCCGAGAAGCTACGTCTTTTTCGAACGCGTGAAGTAAGGACCACCACTACCCGGAATAGAGGACGACGATGACGAAGAAGGAGCGGCACAAGCTTCCTCAAAATCAGCTCGCAACTCCTCACAAGCCAAGGGCCGAGCAAGGCGTCTCAGGCAAGAAGGAGAAGCCTTTTTATGACATCCTCGCCGACAGAGTTGCTGGATTGGCTCCTGCTCGGAGCAACCCTCCTCAAGTGCAGCACCATCGCCCGACACCCCCCCCCCCTCACAGGGAACCACAGTCGAGGGGAGAGGAGACAAAGGCAAAGCCAGCGTGACCACGTGCAGCAGAGCAGCAACAACTGTAGCAGCACAAGAACCTAAGGAGACCAAATCAAGAGACTTGGTGATATCTAATGACCCAACCCCCGACTCAAGCCTACAAGAAACATATTCATGAGAGGAAAGGTCCTCCGAGCATTCCTTGCACCCAGAGACACAGAAAGAAGAGAGGGAGCAGCAAAGAAGCGGAGGACAGTAGAGATGTCTCGATTCCATCTCCCATGCGACGGACCTTGAAGAAGAAAAGACATGCCATTCTCCCAAGACCCCCCAAGCCAAACAGAGTACCAATCGATGTTGCATCCCCCTGCTCTTCCTCCGCCTCCTCCGTCACAGCATCAGCAAAACCCACTCTGACCTGCCGCTCCTCCCGAGCTAAAACCACACCTTCTCTCCCTCCTACTCCTCTCGATGTACCATCCAAACCGAAACCCAAGTCTGCAATCTCTGGAAATAGGAACATAACCGGAGCTTTCGGCACCTCTTCAAACACACCCCCAACACCATCAAGCATCCTTAACTCATCCTCAGAAAAAGAAGATAAGCCTATAACCTTCCTCTGCCCCACAACAACATCTCGCTAGGAAAGGAGAGAAGGTTGAGAGTTGCCAACCTTCCCAAGTTGAGCAGAAGCAGGGTGACGTTTCCCTTGAGACCCCAACCCAGAATTGCACGGACTTGGAACACTTGCCCGAGAGGACTTGGCCATGGCAACCGCCAAGGACGCATTCCCCAGCTTAAAACCGTCAAGACCCTGAATCGCCTTCAGCGCCTATTCTCGGAGCTCATACCGTACAAATCCAAATCGAAAAATTCTGCCAACCTTTCTTTGTCGTTGGACAAAGAGATTGATAACCTTGCCAAACTTGGAACACATATCACTTATCTTGACATAATCGGCCTTCTCTTCAATTCCGTCAATGAACACAACAAAACACTTCCTCCCGACCCTCCGTCTGCGTCGCCGTCCAGCTCTCCGCCTTCCGCTTCACCATCCACGATGCCTTCACCGAGCGCTGCCGTCGAGCCCTTTTGATTCGTCGCCGCCTCCCTTGACACGCCTGTCCCTGAAGCCCTAGCAGACGGGTTTCACCGCATTTCAGTTTACATTATTCAGATTTCAGACTCAATTATTCAGCTTTTTGGTTTGAATATCACAGCTAATAATATAACCTGTTATTAATATTAAATTAATATTATCACTAATATACAAGTTTTTAACATTGACCATTTATACTGGTAGGATGGCCTAAATATCCTACTGGTAACAGATCTTGCAAAACATTGACCACTTATTATTTAAAAAAAATGATCATTCATGATTAGATCCAATAGTCATGATTTATTTTTATGTTCTTATATAAGAAATAATAATATAACCTCTCTTTTATATAACAAATCAATGTTATTAATATAATAATACAACCGTTGCAATATCAAAATTAATAATGTATACGCTGATGAGATAATGTCCCAATCTTCGGTTGATCATGCAATTTTTGTAGACACTGCTCTATTATTCTAATATAACACGTACTTTCCATAAAAAATTGTAAAATATAGTCTCAATTTAATATATAATAATACATCCTCTTAAATTTAATATTTAATAGTTGGACTTTATTAAATTAATTTTTTTGAAAATTAAGATATTTAAAATAAAATTTTAACTACTCTGATTAGTTAATTAATTATTATTGTAATGAATACTTTTTCAAGGAATATATATATATATATATATATATATATATATATATATATATATATCGTAAAGTCAATGTTGTAAATATTAGAATATATCAGTTATTATATAAAAGATAATAATCTAACCTCTCTTTAATATCTAAAATAGTTATCCTCTTATTTGCTTGACGTAAATATATCCTCTAATTACTATAAATTAATATTATCATTAATATTTTATCAAAAAAAAATATTATCATTAATATTTTATCAAAAAAAAATATTATCATTAATATTTAAGTATAAGTCAATTTTACTTAATTTATTAATATTTGAGTATAAGTCAATTTTACTTAATTTATAGATATATAAATGAATGTGTATTAATATAGTATTCTGTTGAATAAAGTAGGTTGATATTGTTATATACTTTAATTATGTAATTTTCTATTATATTTTAGGTCAATCTAATTAATATGATAATATAATAGTTTGAATATCACAATTAATAATATAACATGTTATTAATATTGAATTAATATTATCACTAATATACAAGTTTTTAACATTAACCATTTATACTGGTAGGATGGCCTAAAATTCCTACTGGTAACAGTTCTTGTAAAATGGACTGGGCGAGACCTCAGGGTCCCTCGCCCAGGAGACCTGACCGTGGGTAGGGGACGCGCCATGACCTTGGGCCTCCTTTCCCGAGGCCCAACTGGCCCATTTGAATAAGATAAAGGCGCCAAAGCCCAACTCCACCTCTATAAATAGGGGGAATACCAATTGTAAAGGACTCTTGGCTCATTTGAGAAATAATAGCATTGAAATTCAGTCATATTTTCTCTCTCTAAGCGGTTAGAGTTTCTCTCCCTAAGCATTCGCATCACTTTCCTCACACTTTGGGTACTAACCTCCCTCTCTATGTTCTAGCACGGAACATTTGGCGCCGCCTGTGGGGATCGGTAGATTTCTATTCCCGGACTACGTGGATCGTGATTCAGAGGAGTGAAACTCGTTTTTCTGAGCGATTTTCGTCGGTGCATCTAGAAAAATCAGTGGAGCTCAATGGCGGAGCATCGACTATCACATGGAGAGAGGTTGAAGCGAGCACACGATCTGCCGCAACGACACGATGAGCAAGCAAGGTCTTTGGCTTCCTTCTCGAGGGACAAAAGAGGTGCGCAACTTCAACCTCGAGAGCCGAGTGATGGAGCGGGTTGGCGATGGCTGATTCGCGACGTCATTAATCGCCTAGAACGACATGGTGCGAAAATGAGCGTAACGGGCACAGTGCCGGAGCTTGATGCCTCATACAAACAATAATACCGAGATTCTATACAACGACTGGAGTCTCCTTTCTCTCAAGGACAGGTAGAAGCAGAATGGTGTGCCTATCACCGAATATCAGGACACGATACTGGAAAGTGTCGAGCTCTACAGCGCGCGGTGGTAAAGCTGATTGTGGCAGGGAAATCAGCCACGGCGCGAGGCGATGTGTTTTCGACGGCAAAATAAGTTGGCACGATTGCTGGAGGTTTCGGCGGAGGAGGGACCACTAGTGCAGCACGGAAGCGATATGTTAGAGCGGTGAATGCAGTTACAGAGATTCCTTTTGGTTTTCAACATCCAGATATCACGTTTTCGTCTGCTGATTTTTACGGAATAAAGCTGCATTTAGATGACCCGATCGTGGTCTCCCTCCGTGTAAATCAGCTCACCGTGCAACGAGTGCTTCTAGACCAGGGAAGTTCGGCAGACATCATTTACGGCGGAGCGTTTGCTCGGCTTGGTGTGAGCAAGGGAAACCTCGCTCCCTATGAGGGAACTCTGGTGGGATTCGCGGGCGAACAAGTATGGGTGAAGGGCACCCTCGACCTTGACACCACGTTTGGCGAGGAAAAGAACGCTAGGACGCTCAGCGTTAAATATCTAATCCTTTAGGCGGAAGGGTCATACAACATGATCATCGGGCGAAACACCTTAAACCGTCTGTGCGCCGTGATCTCAACAGCTCACCTGGCGGTGAAGTATCCGCTGACGAATGAGCATATTGGGGGAATTGTTGTGGATCAACGGGTCGCAAGGGAATGCTATTATAATGCTGTGGATCGGTATGGGAAGAAAAACGCTTCAGTCGGGCACCGTTGCAGCGAGCTTGAGACGCCAGAGGAAAGTTTGGACCCGAGGGGCGAGGGACGTGTTAACAGGCTCACACCGATAGAAGAAACCAAAGAGCTGAAGTTCGGCGAGAAGATACTCAAGATAGGAACAAAGTTAAGTGAAGACCAAGAACAAAGGCTATCAAAGTTGTTAGGCGAAAATTTAGATCTTTTCTCCTGGAGTCACAAAGACATGCCGGGTATAGACCCAAATTTCATTTGCCACAGGCTGGCATTGAATCCAGGAGCTAAGCCTATAACCCAGACTCGCCGGAGAATGGGAAACGAAAAAGAGAAGGCCATCCAGCAAGCGGTAAACAAGTTGCTAGCTGCGGACTTCATACGGGAAATCAAGTACCCTACCTGGCTGGCAAATGTGGTGATGGTCAAGAAGGCGAACGGGAAGTGGCGAATGTGCGTAAATTATACAGACTTGAACAAGGCATGCCCAAAAGATTCTTATCCCTTGCCGAGCATAGATAAGCTGGTGGACGGAGCTTCAAGGAATGAACTTCTGAGTTTAATGGATGCTTATTCAGGATATCACCAAATTAAGATGCATCCGTTGGACAAAGACAAAACAGCTTTTATGACTGCAAGGGTAAACTACTGTTACCAGACTATGCCTTTCAGGTTAAAGAATGCGGGAGCGACGTATCAGCGGTTGATGGATAGGGTGTTTGAAGGTCAAGTGGGAAGGAACATGGAGGTGTACGTTGACGACATGATCGTTAAATCGGTTTTGGGATCAAACCATCATGAGGATTTGATGGAGGCCTTCGGTAGGATTCGCAAGCATAACATGAGGCTTAATCCAGAAAAGTGTTCTTTCGGCATACAGGGTGGGAAGTTTTTAGGCTTCATGATTACCTCGAGAGGAATCGAAATCAATCCAGATAAATGTAAGGCAATCCAGGAGATGAAAAGCCCAAGCAATGTGAAGGAGGTACAAAGACTAACCGGGCGGATCGCGACCTTATTCCGTTTCCTCCCTCACTCGGGCGACAAGTCAGCCCCATTCTTCAAATGCCTCAAGAAGAACGCGACATTTGAGTGGAATTCAGAGTGCGAGGAGGCCTTCACCAGCCTCAAGGAGATGCTGACCGCCCCACCAGTCCTATCAAAACCTGTCCAAGGTCTCCCTTTGCATTTATACTTCTCTGTTGGTGATCACGCAATAAGCTCGGTGATCCTTCAGGATGTGGATGGAGAGCAAAAGATAGTCTATTTCGTAAGCCATACACTTCAGGGGGCGGAGGTCAGGTATCAGAAGATAGAAAAAGCGGCGCTCGCCGTCCTCGTCACCGTCAGACACCTACGACCGTATTTTCAAAGCTTTCAGGTAAAAATAAGAACTGACCTTCCTTTGAGACAGGTATTGCAGAAGCCAGACTTGTCAGGAAGGCTCGTCGCGTGGTCAGTAGAGTTGTCGGAATATGGATTGCTGTATGACAAAAGGGGGAAGGTCGGCGCACAGACCTTAGCGGATTTTGTGGTGGAATTGACGCCGGAAAAAGGGGAAAAAGTGAGCACCCAATGGATATTGTTTGTCGATGGGTCGTCGAACGACAACGAAAGCGGGGCTGGGGTCACTCTGCAGAGGCCCGGGGAGTTGGTGTTGGAACAGTCCCTTAGATTCCAGTTCAAAACCAGCAATAACCAAGCAGAATACGAGGCTCTTATTGCGGGCTTGAAGCTGGTAATTGAGGTGCAAATCGACAGTCTGCTGGTAAGGACGGACTCGCTGCTAGTGGCAAGCCAAGTCAACAGGGAGTTTCAGGTAAAGGAGCCGGCCTTGATAAAGTATGTGGAGCGCGTGCGGCTGCTCATTGGATGTTTGCAATAGGTGGTGGTTGAATTCGTGCCGAGGGCGCAAAACCAAAGGGCGGACGTGGTAAAATATTCAAAGGCGCAAAGGAGGGAGGCGGGGCACTACACGCTACTCGACGGGATACTCTTTCGGCGAGGATTTAGTTCGCCCCTCCTACGATGTCTTCCACCTGAGAAGTACGAGGCTGTTATGACGGAGGTTCATGAGGGAGTTTGTGCAAGCCACATAGGAGGAAGGTCTATGGCGAGCAAAGTCCTCAGAACAAGTTTCTATTGGCCTACGATAAGGAAGGATTGTGCAGAGTTTGTGAGGAAATGCGAGAAGTGCCAAGTATTTGCAGACCTACCTAGAGCTCCGTCGGAGCAATTAGTCACAATTAGTTCCCCATGGCCCTTCGCCATGTGGGGAGTCGACCTCGTCGGACCGTTCCCCACCGCCAGGTCGCAAATGAAGTTCATCCTTGTGGCGGTGGGCTACTTGACCAAATGGGTGGAAGATGAGCCTCTGGCGAGCATTACGGCGACTAAAATCATAAATTTTTACTAGAAGAGAATTGTCTGCCGGTTCGGAGTACCGAGGGCGATCGTCTCGGATAACGGGACGCAGTTCGCAAGTAATCAAACCAAGGAGTTCTGCAAAGAGATGGGCATTCAAAGGAGATTTTCTTCGGTGGAACATCCACAGACAAACGGGCAGGCAGAATCGGCGAACAAAGTCATCCTGCGAGGTTTTAAACGCCGACTCTCAGAGGCCAGGGGGCTTGGTTAGACGAACTTTCAATTGTAATTTGGTCGTATAACACAACTCAGCACTCAACTACAAGGGAAACTCCGTTCAGAATGACTTACGGGGCGAACGCCATGCTCCCTGTAGAGATAGACAACAGTTCGTGGTGGACGGCACCGAAGTTCGAGGGCGAAAATTCTTCAAACATGGCAGTAGAACTAGACTTGCTGTCGGAGACACACAACGAGGCCCGCCTCAGGGAGGCCGCGATGAAGCAGCGAGCTGCGGCCAAGTATGACACAAAGGTAAAACCAAGGGAGATGCATGTAGGGGGTTTGGTGCTTAAAAAGCGAACAGGAGTCACCGAAAATAAACTGAGCCCAATCTGGGAAGGGCCCTACAGGATCTTAAAAGCTTTGGGAAGAGGAGCATATCACCTGGAAAGCTTGGATGGGAAATGGGTGCCACGTTCCTGGAACGCAACGAAACTGAAGTACTATTACAGTTGATAAGGCAAAAGGGAGCTGGATCTGATGCGGAGATCGGCAGGGCGCCTCACGTAGGCTGCGGAGTTAAAAGCAAAATGAAGAAACATACCTTTGTACTTATCCCAGGAAGTTATTGGCCAAAAGCGCCCAAAAATGGTAAAAACAAAGACACGTTCTTGTTCTCCATCTCGGGAGTTTGTTGGCTATCACGCCTGATTGAAAATACAAAAATTGTATCCAGCAATTTCAATCACACTGAATTGCGGCGAGAGCTCGGTGGGAAAAATTCCCTGAAGGTCGCAATCCCAACACGACCTTGATGTCTGGGGATTGCTCCGGAAAAGCCGACGCAGCTCGCCGTCACTCGTCAGCGTTGTGTGCGGATAAGCTTCTTATCCCAGTGATCTCCCCGAAATATGGGCGAGCATTTTTCAACTAGGCTCGAAAGTCTCGGGTAAACCCATATGTCCATTGGGCACTGAGCAATTGTAAGTCCCCGCCTAATATGGCTGGCAAGGCCACACCTGATCTTACGGGAAATATGTGTGTAAATGAAAGTCTCGGTTCAAAAACCGAGCGGCGAGTCCTAGTTGAACCCAACACACCATCAATGTCGTCAGACGTAATTCAGAAATAAAGAAACGATGAAGGAGGCGAGAGAGGAAATCGAAAAGCGCTAAAACGTGCAAGAAAAATAATATAGTGAAAACTAAAATAGCTGGCTCAAACTAAAAACACGACGAGTAAATCAAAAGAGTACTAACATTACAATAATCCAATATTAAAATAAGAAGTAAACATTGTTTTATCTGTCTCTTTATTTTTGCTCCACAGCGTCTCCAAGGTTAACATTGGCAACTCCCGGTGGATCTTCGACACCCTTCAGCCCGGCGGGTGTAATCTTCTTAAAAACTCCCAAGGGACCAAGGTTAATGTTAGGATGGAGGTGTTTGACTTGAACCTTTGCGATCAGGAAGCCACAGATACGCTCATTGGCCACTGCGTGAGCAGCTTCGCCTCTTATCTTCTCTTTTAGGGCGAGGGCCTGGGCGTCTTTTTCGGCCAAGAGTTTGCGTTTCGACTCCAAATCAGAGCGTGCATCGGCAAGAGCTTGAAGGTATGAAAAACGGTAGAAAGGGGGGGGGGGGTTTGAATAACGTTTTCAAATAAAAACTTCCACCTTAAAGATTTCAACAAATCTTTCGAGACTTAAGTGCTAAAGATAAGAGATAGAAAAGCACACAAGGATTTTTATCCTGGTTCACTTGATAAATCCCTCAAGCTAATCCAGTCCACCCGTCAAGGTGATTTCTTAGAATGAAGGCAATCCACTAATCAGGTAAAGTGTTACAACTGCACTTGAAACCTACAAGTGACTAACAATTACACTGACTTAGCTCACACTAAGATTCACTCTCTTAGTCTTCTCTAGGATCCGATCAACCTTGATCTCCTAAAGGTAACTAAACAAACTGTTTAACAAAGAATGTTTACAAGAGATTTGCTTCTGAAAAGCTAATAGTAAACACAATGAAATTCAGATGAAAGAATGCTTGAAGGTTTTTGAATATAGCTTGCGCGTGTGTAATTCTTCCAACCGCATCTTTCAATCTTCAGCCTCTATTTATACTCCAAGGATTAGGGTTTGAACGCTGCATGGAAATGCTACCGTTGGAGGGCAGTTCTGGAAATTCCATCTTCTGCTGTGGCTGAGAACGTTAGGTAGGTCGTCAGGATAGTACATATGCTTTTGTACTTGGATAGCGACTTGACCTTTAAACCTAGGAGACTTCTGATCAGGGGAATGCTTCATGTTGGAACTTGTGAAGCCGGTTGATCAGAGTCAGAGGGAAAGCACAGATCCTCTGATCGTTGTATCTTCTGATTCTGAACTCAGAGGGAAGTACATGATCTTCAGAGTTTCTTGCTTCTGGACATCAGAGTTTTCACTGTTCAGCTTCTGGATCTTCAGAGTCTTCTACACCATCAGAACATCTGAACCTTCAGAGTTTCTGGGTTGTCAGAACTTCTGGATCTTCAGAACTTCTGGTGACTGAGTCCATATCAGAGCTTGTATAACTTCAGATCTTCTGAAGCATTTCTACTATTCAGAGTGAACATAGATGTTGCGAAAGCGTTGCTTGGGTCACTCTTTATGCACAATGCTTCTGATTAGTGTGAGACTGAATCAAGGTCAGAGCCTGTAAATAGCACACTCAGAAAAACACGTTAGAGTACCATAATTGTTCATACTCAAAAGGTTAACTTGTAATCATCAAAACATAGAGTTGTACTACTAGATCAAAACTTGATCTTACAATCTCCCCCTTTTTGATGATGACAAAACTAAGATTTTTGATGAACAATTCTTAAACATTAAACTGAATTCACTCAGAGTTTAGGGATATAGAATAAGACTTATCCTGATGTGAACAGTTTATCTTGCTCATTCTGAATTCAAGTCACAGCTTGATTCTGAGCTTAGCTCCCCCTGAATCTAATACTTGATGACAACGTTAGAAAAGTCTAGATTCTGAGCTAAATAATATAAGAGTTCAGAGTGAAAAACTTATGACATAGATGAATTGGAATAATCAGAGCGCATAAGTAATCAGAGTCAACAGACAAGGTATCAGAGTCAAACTAAAATCACTTCAGAAGAAGTGAAATGTATTCCTTGTATTTGCCCAGTGACACATCTATGGTCATAAAGGTGGAACTCTTAAATTCTCCAAAAGAAAAATAAATCACACTAACACAACTTACACATCAAAAACTGGTTGTACTCCCCCTTTTTGTCATAAGCAAAAAGCAAGGGGTGTGAAAAACTTAGCTTGAAGTACAACGTACTCCCCCTTAGAGAAGGTCTAAGTTTCAAAAGAAATAAAACGATGCATGAGTCAGAGTTAGGCGAATTAAAGAGAATAGTTAATGCACAATTAGAACGTTTACCACCGGCCAAGGGAGTAAAGAGAAGTTTCAATTACCAAGAACTTAACCTCGAGAAACTGTAAAAGCATTAACGTTTAGAGAGAGAATGAAGCCTATATAAAGCAATGAAGAGGAGAATAAGCTTCACAACTCGATCAAGACCATAATCAGAAATGGCTTCATACATGGTAGCACTAGAAGAGCTCAGAAGGAAGGCGTTCGAGGAGGACTTGTTCCTGAACATAAGGCATCCAGAGGGTACAACGACCATACCAGAGCTAGCAAGGACACTGCTTGAAGAGGACCTTTGTCTAGAGCTGAAGAATGACTTGAAGGAATTCCTTGCCTTCGTGGAGGAAGTGCAAGAACTCAGCCAGCTTGAACTGAAGCTGCTGGACGAAAAGGAAATTATAGAAAAGAAGCTCAAGACAACAGAAGAGATTCTGGAGAGGAATGAGCTGATCGTCAATCTCAACAACATCCAGTATTCACTGGATCGTCTGGAGAAAGAGAGGTCAGAGCAGCGCCAAGAGTGCAGAAGAATGAGGAGGGATCCTCCATTCTAGAGTGTAGGAAGGAAAGAATGTATGATGTAAAAGCATAAAGATTATGAATAAAGACAATTTTGCAAACACAAAGTGACAAATATATATATATATATGTATGTGCAAGCATAAGTAACAACTAACAATGCAGAAATACAAAAAAAAACTTAAGGAAAATAAGCAGGAGTTAAAATAAAACTAAGTGAAGAGGGAAAACGAAGAGATCCTAAGACTAGGGTTTATTAGAGCGACGCAGAAGTTCCATCATCATTTGCTTCATGTCCATTAGCAGAGACTCATGAGTATCAAGACGTTGTTCCATGATGTCGAGTCTGGACGTGCTTGGCTGTGTAGAGCTGGAAGGAACATTCTGAGCAGCTTGATGAGCTGGAATGGAAGCAGAAGCAGCAGGAGTAAAAACCACTGGTGCAAGTGCTTGACATCTAAGGGCTTCAGCTTCAGCTTCAAGTCTCTCTGCCTCTAATCTTGCTTGTTCAGCTTGAGCTGCTGCTTGACGTGTAGCTTCTTCTGCTTGCTCTTGCTTTCTTCTGGTCTCTTCAACAGCTGCAAGGAGCTTATGTCTTTGTTGTTGTTCATGAAGAGCTACTCTTCTTGCAAACCTCTGCTTGGCAGCTACTATCCTCTGATCCCTTTCAGCAATAAGATGACTCATCATAGCAGGAACCTGAGCAACTAACCAAGTACTCAGAGTGTTCCATTCCTCAGCAACAGAGTCAGGATCCTCACTCAGATCAGTATGACCTTTGACTTTGCGAATCATCAGTGAAGCTTCATGATTAAAAACACTGATGCACTCAGAGAGAGAGGTTGGTCTTAGGTGAGTGTAGGGAATAATGGATAGGTTGGTTTCAGGAGAGGTTGGGTGGTTGCTGTTGTTTGCCTCAGAGACACCTTGAGGAGAACCAATGTTAAACATGTGAGTATTTGGTTCAGAGGTTCCAAGGTGAGGTTCAGAGGTTTCAACCAGAGGATGTGGTGATCTAACCGAGGAGTGGTTAGACACAGAGTGGTCTGGTTCTGGTTGAATTGGCTCTTGATGGACAGGGTCGGATTGAGTTTGTTGAGCCAAAGGGTCTGCCTCATGTAAAGGGTTAGCCAGGATAGGTTCATCTGGGTCAACTAGACGTTCAGGTCTAGGTCCAGGATATCTCCTAGGGCTTGGACATGTGAGGTAGTACTCAGGAATAGCAGACACTTTTTCTTTCCTAACTTCCATAAATTTACGAACGGATTCAGAGTTGTTGGAAGGTGAGGAATCAGTAACATTGATTGGGAATGATACAGGAGTATAGGCAGTTGAAGAATCTGTATTAGTGGTTTTGGCAGCAGGACGTTCTGATGCTCTGGGGATAGAGTGATCAGACGTTCTGGGTTCAGGTTCTGGTTGGACAGGAATTGTAAGTTCAGGTTCAAGAATAATGGGTTCAGATTCTGGATTGTATTTAATGGTAATAGGGGAGGTTGGATCAGAGGGTCCGGTAGGTTGGTTCTGAAGCATATTCCAAAGAGGTGCTTCATTTGGTGAAGGTTGGAAAAATGAAGACCTTGGTGAGTGGGGTGGAGAGGTGGCTTGTGCAGATGGTTGGGACTCAGGAATAGGAGTGAGTGGGTTTGAGGATCGTTTGAGCATAGCAGAGATGGGGAGTGCATCAAATGTATTTAAATCATCATCAGAATCAACAACAGACTTACTTGATGATCGCACTGATGACCGAGTCACTCTGGAAGGAGTTTCAATCCTTCTGACCACTTGAGCAGCTGGTTCCACCCTGGTAGGCTTCACCACGAGTCTGACTTGCTTCTTCTTCTTTGGTGGAGGGGGACCACCATCATTATCACCATCATCACCACCATCTGGCTTGGTGGTTTCATCATGTTTCCTCTTGGGCTGGTCAGCCTTCTTCCTCTTCGTCAGAGGGACATCAGATTCCTCAGAGGATTCTTCTAGGACCATCTTCCTCTGAACTTTCCTCTTTGGAGGAGAGTCAAATTCTGGAGCTGGGGGCAATCTTCTGAAGAATTCATCAACATCAATCTCAAAGCCTTGCGCCCTTAGATCTTCTACATAACACCTGATGGCTTCTGGATTGTCTGCCTGGGTCCACAAAGGATAGTCGTTCAGAGGCACCCTTCTCTGTCTGATTTCAGCAGATGTATCTTCATGAGCTGGGGCAATTTTCTTCTTGACCAGACCCATCTTCTTCAAGGAATTGGCAGTGAAGACATCACTAACGATGGTGGTCAGATCCTCTGTGCATCCAGCCTTGATCATATCTTCAACAAATTTGCTCTCAATGAAAAGATCTGATAGCAGTCTCCCAAAGGGAATATACTTGATTTCAGACTTGAGGGAGGCAGTTGTCCTTGACTTCCTGATACATTCCTTCAGGTAAGAGAACAAGAAGAAAGGGAGGCAGATCTTCTTCTTGTCTTGGATGAAGAATAACATCGCCTTCTGGCAGAAGTTGATGTAGTCTGGGGAACTGCCCTTTGGTCTCTGATTGATGCAGTGCAGTAGAATCTTGTGCCAGATTCTGAGCTTGGGATGAAGATCCACCACTTTGTAGTCAGTCTTGCCCGGTTTGTATGTGGTGTACAGAGCCTTATTGGTTTCATCCTTGGTTTTGGGTTTCAGCTTCGATTCTGTCAGTTGAAATCGATACCCATTTGCAGTTTCTGCACCCAGCAGATTCACAATCGACTTCTCAGTGATGATGATTCTCCTTCCGGCAATGTGGGAAACCACCTGAGTGTCGTCGCAATCAGCATGCTTCCAGAATTCCTTGACCAATTTGTCATAGATTGGTCCTCTGAGCCTGTTGAAGTATTCTTCCCAACCCTGAGCTTGAACTTCAGGATGCAAGTCATACCCATTTGCAGCAAGATTGTCGAGGTCGAATCGCCATTCTGCAAGTACTTGAAGTTCATCAGGAGCATACACGCAGTGAACGGCACAGTCCCATTCTGCAATTGGGATCATCCTCTCCGACGCTTGACCTTGATTAGGATTCTCAGGACCCATTTGTCCTGTAGCTTGACCAACTACCATGTGAGGGAACCTGGTTGCTTCAGCGGCTTCAGTTCTGGTTTGTCTTGCCATTTGAGCGGTTGAAGGTTTTGGGTAGAAAGGAAAGATGAAGATAAAGAGTTGAGAGAGAGAGAGATCGTGGGTAAGAGGTTTTGTAAAACTGAAGAGAGAGAGAGAGTAAAACCTTAAGTGTAGGAGATCGTGTGTGTATAGTGGGTTTTTAAAAGTAACCGTTGTTGATCAAAAAGCAAGTTAAAATCAACGGTTAAAAATTGAAGACATTACAGTAGCAGAAAATACACATATCACACACAGGAGAGAAGCACATCTACACACATTATGACAGACTGTCACACGGGCACAAGGAACTATGCATCAGAGATACTGACACACGTGTTACTGTCTCAGCTTCAGAGTCAGCACCAATGGGTACATACACTCTGATGGAGTTACCTTCTAGACTAGACATCTTCTGATCAAGAAGTATCATAGTCAGAGGTTCTGATCCATCTTCACTCTGGACAAAAGTCCATATTCAGATTTTTCAGAATAAAATTAAATCTATCCTCTGCTAAGGGCTTTGTAAAGTTATCTGCCCATTGATGGTCAGTATCAACAAACTTCAGAAGAAGTACGCCCTTCTGTACATAATCTCTAATAAAGTGATACTTTACCTCAATGTGCTTTGCTCTAGAATGTAAGATTGGATTCTTACTCAATGATATTGCAGCAGTGTTATCACAGTAGATTGGGATATTGCTCTCAAGGATCTGATAATCCTCCAGCTGATGTTTCATCCAGAGCATCTGAGTGCTGCATAATGCTGCTGAGATATATTCTGCCTCTGCAGTGGATAGTGCAATGGTTGATTGCCTCTTGCTTGCCCATGAGACTAGATTACTTCCCAGAAATTGACAATTTCCAGAAGTACTTTTTCTCTCTGTTCTATCTCCAGCATAATCAGCATCACAATAACCTGAAAGCTTATACTCTGATGTTTTCTTATACATCAAGCCAAGGTTAGTGGTGCCTTTCAGATACCTTAGGATCCTCTTAACAGCAGTTAAGTGGGTTTCCCTTGGATCTGATTGGAAACGAGCACATAAGTGAACACTAAACAAAATATCTGGCCTGGATGCAGTTAAGTATAGAAGTGAACCTATCATACCACGATAGAGCTTTTGACAAACTTTACCACTTGCATCTTCTTTCTCCATAATGCATGTAGGATGCATTGGAGTCTTGGCCACTGTAGATTCCAGCATATTGAACTTCTTCAGAAGTTCTTTAGTGTACTTGCTCTGATGGATATATGTTCCTTCTGGTGTTTGATCAACTTGTATTCCCAGAAAGTACTTAAGTTCTCCCATCATACTCATCTCAAATTCAGCCTGCATCATCTCAGAAAATTCTTTGCATAGAGATTGATTAGCAGAACCAAATATAATATCATCAACATAGATTTGCATAATTAAGATATCATCTTTATAAGTTTTGCAAAAGAGAGTTGTATCTACTTTACCCCTTACAAACTCATTCTCCAGAAGGAATGAGCTGAGTCTCTCATACCATGCTCTGGGAGCTTGCTTCAGACCATAGAGTGATTTCTTCAATTTGAACACATGGTCTGGATTCTTCTCATCTTCAAAACCTGGGGGTTGATGAACATAGACTTCCTCTGAAATATAACCATTTAGGAAGGCACTCTTCACATCCATCTGATGAAGAACTATGTTGTGATTTACTGAGAAAGAGATCAACAGTCTGATTGCTTCTAGTCTTGCTACTGGAGCAAATGTTTCTGTGTAGTCTATTCCTTCCTGCTGGCTGTAGCCTTGAGCAACTAGCCTTGCCTTGTTTCTGACTACATCTCCTTTCTCATTCAATTTGTTTCTGAACACCCATTTTGTTCCAATTACATGGACACTCTCAGGCTTCTTCACTAAGCTCCAAACATCGTTCTTGGAGAATTGATTCAATTCTTCTTCCATGGCCAGAATCCAATCCTTGTCCTGAAGAGCTTCATCTATGGACTTGGGTTCAATTAAGGACACCAATCCTTTCAGACTAAGCAGAGTCTCTTCAGAGGGTCTGAAGGCTGATCTGGTTCTGACTGGTTCATCTTTGTTGCCCAGAATCAATTCCTTAGGGTGAGCTGCAGTGATTCTGCTCTTCTTCAGAGTTTGTGAATCAGAGGGACCAGCTTCTTCTTCTGGTTCATCTTCCTCTGGCTCAGCTTCCTCTGGAGCTTTGCCTTTGTCAGAAACATTTATACTTAAATCTGCAAATTTCTCAACTAGCTTTGACTGATCAGAGTCAAGCTTATCGTCAAATCTAACATGAATAGATTCTTCAATAGATTTAGCATCAGTATTATAAAATCTAAAGCCTTTAGATATCTCAGAGTAACCAAGTAATAGACATTTAGAAGACTTAGCATCAAATTTATGCAATCTATCCTTAGTATTAAGAACATAACAAACACAACCAAAAGGATGAAAGTAAGAAATGTTGGGTTTTATGTTCTTCCACAATTCATAGGGAGTCTTATTCAGAATTGGTCTCACAGAGATTCTGTTCTGAATGTAACATGCTGTATTTACTGCCTCTACCCAAAAGTGCTTAGCCATGCCAGTTTCTTGGAGCATGGTTCTAGCCATCTCCTGAAGAGTTCTGTTCTTCCTCTCAACAACACCATTTTGTTGAGGAGTTCTGGGACAAGAGAAATCATGTGCAATTCCATAGGAATCAAACAGACTCTCAAACTTGTCATTCTCAAACTTTCCACCATGGTCACTTCTGACACGCACAATCCTACAAGCCTTCTCATTTTGCACTTGGGCTATGAAGGTAGAGAACACAGCATGAGACTCATCCTTGCGGGTTAGAAACTTTACCCATGTCCAGCGGCTATAGTCGTCAACAGTGACCATCCCATATCACTTGCCACCTATAGACTCAGTTTTCACTGGTCCAAAAAGGTCGATATGCAAAAGTTCCAACGGCCTTGAGGTTGAGACAACATTCTTTGCCTTGAAAGGGACTTTTGTGAATTTGCCTTTCTGACATGCTTCACAAAGAGCGTCTGAAGCGAACTTCAGAGTGGGCAAGCCCCTGACAAGGTTTAGCTTGCTCAGCTGAGAAATCTTTCTCATACTGGCATGCCCTAACCGTCTATGCCATACCCATTGCTCTTCATTAACAGACAGAAGGCACTTCACATTCTGAGCCTCCAACTCAGATAATCTGATCTTATAAATGTTGTTCTTCCTCTTGCTGTTAAACAGATCAGAGCCATCGATCTGACTTACAGCCCGGCAGGACTTTTGATTAAAGATAACATCATAACCCTTGTCAGCTAATAGACTTATAGACAATAAGTTATGAGTTAAGCCGTCTACCAATAACACATTATCAATGCATGGACTACTATCTACACAAATAGTACCAGTACCAACAATTTTACCCTTTTCATTTCCTCCAAAGCCAACTTCGCCTCAAGGCTTAAGTTTTAGCTCTTGGAACATACGCCTTTCTCCCGTCATGTGACGCGAGCATCCACTGTCTAGATACCATGATTGGTGTTTCAGTGGAACTATCAAGGATATCTGCAACATAGATAATCTTGTCCTTAGGTACCCACTTTCTGGGTCCTCTTTTGTTAGTTACCCCAGAGGTTCTGATCACCTTGGGTTTCTCAACATGATAATGTAAAGTAATTTTTGCATGATATTTAGACATGGAGAGGGATCCCTTTTTAAGAGGAGGTTTAACAACTTCAGCAGGTAAAGGATCAGGCAATATGGTACTAGAGGGAACAAAGCATTCATACAAGGATTTAGCTTTAGGCATAGAAGGCTCATTTCTAATTGGTTTAGAATAGCCAATGCCATGCATTCCATGTCTGCTTACGCCATAGATCATTGAAGCCATTAAGCTTCTATCTACGCTCTTAGCCAGGAATCTTTGAAAAGACTTTTCATACTTAGATTCATTTCTACAATCAGAGGCATCACAAGCAACTATTTCTTCTAACTTAGCAATCTGGTTCTTAAGCACAGAGTTAGAATTGATCAAAGCATGATTATCATTTTTCAAATCAGAAATAATTTTCTCATGTTCAGAAGGAGTTTTAGAAACAGCAGATAAGTTCTTTTTCAGCTTCTTGTGCTTAGACAATAGAGAGTTATACTTATCCATAATATCAGACAAAGCATGTTTCAGTTCAGAGGTAGAGAAAGAAGCGAATACCTCATTTTCATCGTCTGAATTAGGATCTCCTTCTGATTCTGAGTCAGAGTCAACAGCTTCCTTTGACTCTGCTCATTTGTCTTTGACAATAGCCATGAGTCCTTGGACTTCACCATCAGAGTCAACATCCTCTGACTCTGATTCATCAAAAGTCACCATTAGACTTTTCTTGGTCTTGAAGTGCTTCTTTGGCTTCTTGTCCTTCTTCAATTTTGGACAGTCACTTTTGTAGTGCCCAGATTCTTTGCACTCAAAGCATGTGACTTCCTTAAGTGAGGACTTCTTCTGACCGGAGGATTCAGACTTTCCTTTGGCCTTTCCAGAGCCTTTGTACTTGCTCTGTCTGTGCTTCCAGATTCGGTTGAGTCTTTTAGAGATCAGAGTCAGCTCATCTTCATCAGAATCTTCTGATGCTTCTTCAGATTCTTCTTCTTCAGCTTGAAGAGCTTTTGACTTCTCTGCTTTAGCCTTCTCAGATTTGGATTTTAAGGCTATTGACTTCTTCCTCAGATCTTGCATCTCTGAGCGCTTCAGCTCATGGCACTTCAGTATGCTGATGAGTTCTTCTAAACTCATACGCTCAACATCTCTTGTGAGCTCTATTGAAGTCACCAAGGGCATCCAGCTTTCAGGAAGGCATCTGATGACCCTTATAACATGATCTTTAGTTGTGTAGCTCTTGTTGAGAGGTCGTATTCCAGCTACAAGCAACTGAAATCTGGAAAACATTTCTTCAATGGACTCATTTGGCTCCATGACGAAGGATTCATACTTTTGGATCAAAGACAATGCCTTTGATTCTTTGACTTTCTTGTTTCCTTCATGAGACATCTTCAGGGATTCAAAAATGCCTTTTGCATACTCACGATCTGTAATCTTCTGGTACTCTTCATAAGAAATAGCACTTAGAAGAATTGCTCTAACTTTGTGATGTTGTGAGTAAAGCTTCTTTTGATCTGCAGTCATCTCTGACCTTGGGATCTTCTTGCCTTCTTCATCAGTTGGACGCTCATAGCCATCCACAATAATATCCCAGAGTTCTGCATCAAAACTCAGAAAGAAACTTTCAAGTCTATCTTTCCAATATTCGAATCTTTGACCATCGAACATGGGAGGCTTTGCATTGTAACCATCTCTTTGAGTTTCACTGGTGGCAGCCATTGTTTTTCACACCGGCCCGGATCACTGAACACTGTTAGGTGTGGTAATCAGAACTTGCGCTCTGATACCAATTGAAGGTATGAAAAACGGTAGAAAGGGGGGGGGGTTTGAATAACGTTTTCAAATAAAAACTTCCACCTGAAAGATTTCAACAAATCTTTCGAGACTTAAGTGCTAAAGATAAGAGATAGAAAAGCACACAAGGATTTTTATCCTGATTCACTTGATAAATCCCTCAAGCTAATCCAGTCCACCCATCAAGGTGATTTCTTCCTTCTTAGAATGAAGGCAATCCACTAATCAGGTAAAGTGTTACAACTGCACTTGAAACCTACAAGTGACTAACAATTACACTGACTTAGCTCACACTAAGATTCACTCTCTTAGTCTTCTCTAGGATCCGATCAACCTTGATCTCCTAAAGGTAACTAAACAAACTGTTTAACAAAGAATGTTTACAAGAGATTTGCTTCTGAAAAGCTAATAGTAAACACAATGAAATTCAGATGAAAGAATGCTTGAAGGTTTTTGAATATAGCTTGCGCGTGTGTAATTCTTCCAACCGCATCTTTCAATCTTCAGCCTCTATTTATACTCCAAGGATTAGGGTTTGAACGCTGCATGGAAATGCTACCGTTGGAGGGCAGTTCTGGAAATTCCATCTTCTGCTGTGGCTGAGAACGTTAGGTAGGTCGTCAGGATAGTACATATGCTTTTGTACTTGGATAGAGACTTGACCTTTAAACCTAGGAGACTTCTGATCAGGGGAATGCTTCATGTTGGAACTTGTGAAGCCGGTTGATCAGAGTCAGAGGGAAAGCACAGATCCTCTGATCGTTGTATCTTCTGATTCTGAACTCAGAGGGAAGTACATGATCTTCAGAGTTTCTTGCTTCTGGACATCAGAGTTTTCACTGTTCAGCTTCTGGATCTTCAGAGTCTTCTACACCATCAGAACATCTGAACCTTCAGAGTTTCTGGGTTGTCAGAACTTCTGGATCTTCAGAACTTCTGGTGACTGAGTCCATATCAGAGCTTGTATAACTTCAGATCTTCTGAAGCATTTCTACTGTTCAGAGTGAACATAGATGTTGCGAAAGCGTTGCTTGGGTCACTCTTTATGCACAGTGCTTCTGATTAGTGTGAGACTGAATCAAGGTCAGAGCCTGTAAATAGCACACTCAGAAAAACACGTTAGAGTACCATAATTGTTCATACTCAAAAGGTTAACTTGTAATCATCAAAACATAGAGTTGTACTACTAGATCAAAACTTGATCTTACAGAGCTTTCCCCCTGTCCACCAAATCTTGGCGCAACTTGGCTATTTCCTCATTCTTGGTCAAAATGTCTCCCTTCTGAGAAGTAAGGGTAGCCTCCTGGGTACCAAGAGTTTTGCGGTGCTCTTCAATTTGGCCTTCAAGTTGTTCCTCTTTCGTGTCCGCCGCAGCTTTCGCAAGCTTCACCTCAGCGAGTTTCTTCTGCATCTTCGACGTCTTCTTCGTTTCCGAGACCAACTGTTTGGACAACTTGGAGCAAGTTTCATTGATTTGAAGGTTGGTTGAGCGCAGTTTCTCCACCTCCTGCCGGAGTCCAGCAATCCTGGTAAGGGGACGGGCTTCCCAAGCCACTTGGGCGAACAGGCAGCCAGCTCGAAGGAGGTTGGACACAACTTCTTGGGCAATGTCTTGCGGGTTCTGGTTGGGCGTTTCCCTCAGTTTCTCGAGGAAGGGGTGAGAAAGCAGGAAGGAGAAGGGATCGGAGCTTGATTCGCCAGAGGGGTTCTGTGGACGATTCAGAGGGGGGTCTTTTTCCCCGCCAACAGCCTTGGGAGAAGAAGGAGGTGGCAAGTCAGAGGCAGAAGTTGAGAGATGAACGACAGTTGGCGAGGACTGGGCCGTCGGTGATACTGGGGGGCGAGAAAGGCCCTCAACCTGGGTAATGCTCGCCTCGCCCGCACCAACCGGGGCGGGAGAGCCAGAGGCAGTGTCCTCCTCGCCAGGGATGGTCGAAGAAACGAAAGGTGGTTTCAGCTCGTCCAATTTTTTCTTCTTGGAAGCACCGTCGTCCGACAACGTGCTTTGCCTCTTCTCCCCGGTATGAGCGGAGGGAGGAATTTTAACGCCCCCGGAAAGGAAAGCCTTCAGCAGTTCGTCGGAAGAGAAATTCATTTTTCCTGAAAAGAAAAAGAGATAGAAATCGTTAGAGGTAAAGGACATATAAAAAGAAGGGTGCGACAAAGGAATAAGAAAAGGGACCTAGCCGGGAAAGCAATTTGGATCCTGGGGGGCATCAAGTAGTTCAATACAACTAAAAAGTGGGAGTCGAGATAAGACCTCAACGACGAAGCTTTCTCTGGAGGAAAAAGATATTTTTGGGAAGTCGGATAAGGATCTGGGGACAGCGTCCAGTAAAGAGGGAAAAGGGCTTTCCCGTCCTTCTGTGTAAATGATGAGGGGTAAGCGGGGTGGACGATGACCCTGAAATACCGGCGAGCCAAATAAGATTCCGGGTCCACTTGATAAGGGGCAAATCATTCTCGTCCTGGCCGGGGCACCAGGGTGACCCAGCCACGAGACCCTCGAGTTTGAGAATCTACTTCAAAGAAGAAGGAAAAAAAGGGTAGCAAAGGGCGCTACGTCAACGCTATAGCAAAGAATCTCAAAACACCGCAGATAGGCCCAGGAGCAGGGATGGAGTTGACAAGGAGAAACATTCATATCGCGCAACATTTGAGTAAGAAAGGAGGAGAAAGGAAGTTTAATGCTCAGATCAAGAAACAGATATTCGTAAGCAAAGAAAATGTGGGAATATTTGGGGTCATTAAGCCCACGATGCTGCCAGGGGCGGTCTTGACCCCGACATCCGGTGGTTTGAAGAAGGCCCTCCAAAAACGAAGAATGGCAAAGCCCACTAACCTTACTAGCAAGGTCAGAGACGGATATGCTGGTTGACAGTTCCGATGGTTGATCAAGAACTCCTTGATTAGAGGCTTCTAAGATAGGGGAAGGCAGAGTAGCCAAGGTCGTCAAGCGATGGGCTTTGATCTCCTCAATGGAGGACAAGGTCCCTGTCAAAGACATCAAAGAAAGAAAAGAGAGAAATGGGAGAAGGAAGGGATGGAAACTAACTAGGAGAGGAACGGTGAAAAGAAGAGCAAGAGTCGGAGTGGAGATTCGTGAGATCAGTGAAGGGGACCGGAGCGAGAGTCGGGAGCGAATATGGGAGCAGTTAATAGAAGATGATGAATGATGTGAGGGAAAAGAACTCAAGGGTTGGGTATGATAAAGATTAGGAAGTCGTGCCTCATCGTGGTAAATCATCATGGCCCCCTTCACACAAAAGGTGTGACGTGGATTCCGGAGAGCAGAGGCAGCGCATTAAGTGGAAAACTGTGACGGTTGGAGCTGGTTGGTTCAAATTTAAAGTTGACAAGATGTTGACATAATTCGAGAAAACATTTCAAAGGTGGCGGTTGAGATTCTGTGGATTTACCGATCCAAACATCGCTTCAAGGCGCGATGTGTGGAAAGGATGCAGCACGTGACAAAACGTCGCGATTTAGGGCGCGTGCATAACTATGCCGAGTCGGGCGGACTAGTAGCCGTCACCACAAGCTTGCCTGTGGACTGGGTTCACCCGTAAGAAGAGGGCGCAGCTGAAGGTCCAAAGTGTCGATTGCAAAAGGCTTTATTTACCAGGCCATGTTGGCCATCGTTTTTCACTTCTAGATTTTAAGTTTTTAAGTTTTAGTCGGCATCCTTAGGGCTCTCGCCTTGTTTCTTGCTCAAAGACACACTTAGCTCTCATGCTTCGAGCTCGGTGTCTTGTCGACTTGTGGACTGGGCGAGACCTCAGGGTCCCTCGCCTAGGAGACCTGACCTTGGGTAGGGGACGCGCCATGACCTTGGGCCTCCTTTCCCGAGGCCCAACTGGCCCATTTGAATAAGATAGAGGCGCCAAAACCCAACTCCACCTCTATAAATAGGAGGGGAATACCAATTGTAAATGACTCTTGGCTCATTTGAGAAATAATAGCATTGAAATTCAGTTATATTTTCTCTCTCTAAGCGATTAGAGTTTCTCTCTCTAAGCATTCGCATCACTTTCCTCACACTTTGGTTACTACACTCCCTCTCTATGTTCTAGCACGGAACATAAAACATTGACCACTTATTATTTTAAAAAAATAATCACTCATGATTAGATCCAATAGTCATGATTTATTTTTATGTTCTTATATAAGAATAAGAACACATTTCTTTTTAAAAAAAACACATTTCTCATAAGATACGTTATATTCATTTAGAGTGTTTTCGTTGAAATAATAATTAATAATAAAATTTTATATTTTTTATTATTAATAATAAAATTCATCATACTTTAATATTAATAATTTCATTATATTATATTTTTATGTTAAAATAATATATTGACTAATATAAAGTTTCGTTAAATCGATTTTATCATGATTTATTTTACTATTTGACTTTTGTATTATATTATATGTTGCTTTTATTAAAAAATAATATATTTCATTTTTTGACGGACATCCAGTGCTTCATCTACAGGGAGCGGAAAATTAATAACCCATTTAGTATTTTCTTTACTAATTTCCTCAATGAAAAAAAGTAATTGATTTTTTTGGTTTTTTTTTTTTTTTTGAAAGTCTAATTGATTTTTTTGGTTACATAAAAGAAGAAGTGAGTGGTTAATTCTATTTAAGATTACTATAAAAAAAAAAACCCAAATAACTGATCACCATATTTGTAATTAATTAATGATAAGTGTGATTGTATCTACAGTATCATTTAAAATTTTGACTTTAAAAAACAAATCTATCATTTAATTTATGTGAGAAATAAGGTAAGTTAGTGTAAGTTTTGAACCCTATGAATCTATGATATAAATAATGGCAAGCAGTTCGTTCGTACAATTTTTCTGCGATCAAAATCAGGTACGCTTTTGTCTCCTCGGTCTTAGAAAAATCCCACTCACTCATCTTAACTCATTCTCACTCTCTCTCTTCTTCTTCTCTGTTGTTCCTCTTTCTCTCACTTAAAAACAGAGTCACTGTTCACACACACAAACACTGTGTGTTTAACTCTCATCAATCTTCATCGTTTTCTTTCTCTGTTTTTCTCTGATCGCAGGCGGAAGTAGCTGCATTCGCCGGAATGGATTCCCGACCACCGCCACCGCCGCCGAACATGATGACCGCACCAAACTCCTACCCTCCGCCACCACCGACCAACAATTCCTCCCCCATGATCAGCCCTAATTCCAACATCCTGGCCCCTGCAACCGCCCGATTCCCCTTCGGCTCCCCTTCCCCTGCTCCGCCGCAGGCTCCTCCTCCTCCTCCTCCTCCGTCGGAGACTTTCTCGGCCTCCTTCGAAGGTGCCTCTTCCTCCCCCGCGGGTCTTGCCAAGAAGAAGAGGGGTCGGCCGAGGAAATACTCCCCTGATGGCAACATTGCCCTGGGTCTGGCCCCAACTCAGGCGGCCCCGGCCCCCTCCGCCGGCGATTCGGGCTCCGCTGATGCTCCGCCGAAGAAACACAGGGGAAGGCCTCCGGGCTCCGGGAAGAAGCAATTGGATGCGCTTGGTATGTGCTTTGGTCAATTCTGTTTTTTTGTTTTTCTGAGGTTTGATTCTTGTGAATGTAACTGATTGTGAGTGTTTTGTACTTTTGTTGTTTTGTTTCTTTCTTCTTTCATAGGAGCTGGTGGGCTTGGTTTCACTCCTCACGTAATCATTGTGGAAACTGGGGAGGTAAAAATCTCTTGTGTCTTTGATTGCAATGTGTTCAATTCAACAATATATTGAAATGATTGATTGCTTTTGTGACTGTGTTCTTGAAATTACTCTTTGATTGACAATTTGAGAGTGAGGTAAACTTTTGTGGAATGAACCTAACATTTGTCAAATTATGTGGTCAAATGCTAAAATAAAATAAAACAAATAAGAATAATTAAATAGTTGCAAACAGGGGTTGACTCTCTTCACTTGGTACCTCTTCTGCACGTGTCAATTGTGCTCACTTTTGGTTCACCTTCTGCACGTGACAATTACATGAAAAATCTAGAGTCAATTGTTGGTAGGCCATCTCTAATCCCATTCACAGAAGTGTAGTCCTCCCATTACAATTATATGGTATCATTTCCCTTTTTCTGTTTCAATAAGGGTATAAAGCCTCAGTTTCAAGTTTTGGACTTTATTAATTGCAGTGTGAGTGCTCTGTAGTTTATGTCTATTGAGTACAGATGGTCCTCAAATTTAGACATGGAACAAGGTTTCAGTTCTTCATGTTAATGTCGTTTATTTTGATGTTCTCTAGCTCAAAAAGTCTGCCTTTCTTCCATGTAGAGTTGCTATCAATTGCTTATTTAATGCTTTTTTGTGTCTCAATTAATCAATTTGAGAATTTATGAGGTGTGTTCACTTGTCATGATTTATGGTTTAAGTACTGTGTGTTTGAGATGATTAATAGTTGCATGAGAGTTTGGTTCATGGACTATAACGAGGCAGGGAATTGGCTTTCATTGTTTACTTTTTTATGTGGAGCCATTTTGTTATAGGTAGATTGGCAGGGTCGGCATGTAGGTTACTATCGTTGCAAATTCTTCTCACTAGTTTGCTTCTGTTGTCTGTAGGACATCATAGAAAAACTTGTGGCCTTCTCTCAGCAAGGACCTCGGACAGTTTGTATTCTTTCTGCTTCTGGTGCAATCCGCGATGTCATCCTTCGGATTCCACAATCTGCTGCCACTCATACATACGAGGTACTTATATTCATTGAGAACTCATTCATTATATCAAGAATATTTTACACTATATTGGAATTGATCTGATGATACATGGTTGCTTGACGATCATATTCCTACTAAGTACTGCTTGTCAATGAGAACATGAAACTAAATGCATTAGAATTTTTCATCAAGGAATAATTTTTTTCCATGTTTTCCACTATAGATACAACTATACTTTGGCAAGTGAAATATTTCACAAATAGTCTATTTAGTAATGAGAGTACCTTTCTCTTTTGTTTCTTATGATGTTGTAGCAGGAAAAGTGGGTACCATACTCTCTGGGGTGCCATCTGAAAATAGTTCTTACACGTGCTTTATTACTATACTATTGTTGTTATTATTATTTTGCCAACAACTTTGCAAGTAACTTTTTTTTAATGGTGTAGTAAAGATGTTGGAGCATACAGATTCAAGTTGGAAAACGTAACCTTTTAAGTAAATCCACTTTCAGAATTGTTATTGAATGACAATGTGAATTTGCATGCTTGGGTTAATTGCGTAAATTCTTGTACACCATTCTGCTTCAAATGTGTGGATGAGTAGGTTAAAACCTTAAATTAATGTGAAAATTCTTTGATGGATATTGCTTATTTAGTTGAGTACAATAGTACATTCTAAAATGGTTTCCTCTTTCTTTTTCTTTTATTTTTTTCTTTTCTTTTTAAACGTTATTTGATCTTCAAAAAGTTGTTTACATGTTTTGTTTCTATTGTTGTGGATGGAACTGGATCTTATGATGAGTATGTCATAGCCTGATAGGGATACTGCCTACAGCTAATTTGGTCCTGTGTTACAAAGATCATGCAGAGTTGGAGGCACTTATACAAGATTATATTTGTGGCTTATCTTCATTTCCTTCCAATATAATGTTGATCCTACACCTAAAGGACCCCTTTATGCAGTTATGTTTTGGGATGTTAAATATCCAAATAGTTTAGTATCGTAATAGGGTCTAGGAATTTATCATGATTGCTCTGAACTTTTAGTGTTGTATTGACTATGTAGGAGTGTGATGGCTTGGTGACTCAAGTAGTGAAAGCAATTATTGAAATAAACTTTTTACTTTTACTTTTCAATATTTGGTTGTATAGCTGCTCATGTTTTTATTACCTCAATGACCCTTGGGTTGTATTGACTATGAGTACTTAAATATCAATGCCATTAAGCTCAATCCTCTTCATCTTCTGTCATTTTATATTGCAGGGCCCATATGCGATTATATCTTTAACAGGTGCTTTGGAGCCATCTGAAAGCTATGGTGGGCGTACCAGACCAAGGAATTTGCGTATTTCCATGGCAGGGGCTGATGGACGGGTTTCGGGTGGCGAAGTTGCTGGAACGCTAACTGCAGCTGAACCTGTACAGGTATTGCTCTCAAATAGTGTAAAACTTGATGTCAAGAGTTAACAATTGACTGGTGATGAAAATTTACCATTTATATTTTCTAAATCACATAGTATATGTAAGTTATTGGATATTATCATTACTATTGGGAGGTGTTTTATGCGTGAAGGATTGACCAAACTTTGATGCTCTATTTTTGTGATTTTTTCTGTTCATTCATAGATCATTGTGGGTAGCTTCATTGTGGATGGGAAAAAATCGAGCTCGAATGTGGTGAGATCTGGACCTTCACCTTCCTCAGCACCAACCTCCCAAATGTTGGCCTTTGGTGCACCAGTAACTCCAACTAGCCCTCCTACCTCTCAAGGGCCTTCAACCGAGTCCTCGGAGGACAATGATCAAAGTTCTTTCAATCGGGGGCCAGGACTCTACAACAATGCTACTCAGCCTGTTCATAGTATGCAAATGTACCATCATCCACTATGGGCTGGCCAAACGCATCACTGAAGGTGTGAATTTGGGTACGGATTAACAGTGCAGAATCAGGAGGGTATTTATTTGCTTGATTGTTCGAAGTAGTGGCTAGAGGTCAATTCTATAATGCTAACAAGCATTATTAAGGTCTGACTTTAGATCAGTTTATTTTAAGGTTTAAGTTTATCTCCAACTTTCAGTCGTCTAGGATATTTTTGGCTATAATTAGAATTATAGCATTTCTAGTAATGATAGCCAAGGATATGCTATGCATTATCTGAATTGTGCCATTTTGGAATTTGGTGCCTGCACTTTGGCAGGAACATAGTTAAAACATGATCTTTGCTTTCCTCACATTCATCATGCGTTATTGAGCCTGTTTGTTTCCCCCCATTTTCCTAGTTTTGGTAAAAATGGTTCCGTAAGATTTAAAGGTCTAGATTTTCTGTGTCTTGTGTGGCAAAAAATAGTTATAAAACCTAAGTTTTGAGCATTCTAAGGTTTTGGGTTTCTAAACTTGGGTTTTGGTTTCACCTTTTCATTTTACCTTGAAAACTTTATTATTACCTATTTATCTCTTTTATCACTCTCAACTGTTACCATATACGGTATACCCATACTTATATATTTTTGAAATCTTTCCACTACACTTCATTCTTATTCAATTAACATTCATTTTTTTAAACTTACTTTTACATGCCATTACCTAACATATTAATTCTTTTAAATTTAATTCTATCAAATTTATTTATATCACCCTTAAGTTTATGAAACTTAATTTTATCCAACTGTGTTTACTACTGCCGTGAGTTGTGTTCCTATCATCTTACCTGCTTTGGTCGCTTACTTCCCTTTTCAGCAATGCATATCATAAACAACTGTGCATTCTTACTTTTGAATTACTTAAAGATGAATAACTCAGTGTCATCCTAACCAATTAGAGCCTGTTTGTTCTACTTCAAGATTTCAGTTTTCGTTTAATTAACTTCAGTTCCATAGCATCAATTTCGGTTTTTACATTTTTGTGTCACGTAAAATTTTGAATTAAGAAAACACAAGTTTTCAACATCAAAAACTTTAGTTTTGAAGAAGTTATAAAATGATGCGATAGAGTCGGGAAATCTTTAATATACACAAGTAAAAATTTGTGCAAAGTTACACAAGCACCTTTTAACTTATTGTAGCATATTTTCAGGTTTTTTTTATAAAAAAAATTCAAAAAAGATATTTTATTAATCATAATATTCCTGCTAATCTTTTTCGTTGTCACCTTAACAATTAAAACCCAGAAAAAAAATTATTTTCATCATCATCCAACAAAAACTCATTAAACAGATTGAGCAGAAGAAAATTCTCTCCATCAAACACAAAACCCAAGCTGCAACCTCCTTCATCTTTCCCACATGGCCTCAAAGTTCAGAGCTTTTTCCAACCCTTAATAACAAGTTTGAAGCTTTTTCTTTTAAGAAAGAACAAACTGCAACATTCATAGATCCAAAATAGAACAAATGGTAGTTTCAAAAAAAAAATTAGAACAACATTATAATGGAAAGTTAGAGATTGTGCTCTGTTCTTCAAGGCCGTATTTGAGGCAAAGGAGGTTGTTGTGCTCTGGGCCCTTGGCGTACAGCAGACCATGAACCTCCTCTCATGCCCTCAATCAAATTAGAGAGTTTGGGTTCTTCCATTCTCGTGCAACCTGATAACAAGCTCCTTGAGCCATGACAATTTTAATAAGCTCCCTCTCCAAGCTGAAGACGGTGCACCGTATGCCAGTTTAATTTTTTTCCCATTTTTTAATCGGTGGTAGCTGCGTTTTCATATACGCCGTTGAAGCGAAACCCGTGTGCTGCTTCAAGTGATGCCTCTCCTTCACCCTCTTCATGGGTCTGCTCCTCACCTGTGGGATGGTGGTTGTGACCCTCGGTGCTGTTGGTGTAGCCAAAAGCTCTAGATCTGAAGAGGGGAAGACCAACCACCACCACAAGCACCGGATCGGTAGTGGGTATGGCAGATCTAGTTGAAGGCTAACCCCATCAGCAACCTTACCCCAACCCATCCTCTGCCTGAAAGGTTTGCGTTTTGGTTGAAGGTAGATCTGGTTTGATTATGTTCCTGGCTTGAAGGTGAGTTTCATAACTCTTGTTTCCGATCTGGGTTTCTGTTGACTGTTGATGAATTTTGTTTTTGTTGAGGGCTAGCTTTGTCTGAGGAATGAAGAAGAAGTTGGAGGATGAACATGGAGGATGAAGATGAACTTGGATGAGCTTAACCTAAATCCTTAATTAATTAATTCACTAATAAATATATTTTTTTGTTTTTGATTTAGTTTTTTTTTTAAATCTGGAAACCTGCTACCACAGGTCAAAAGGTACTTGTGCAACCTTACACAAGTTTTTACTTGTGTATATAAAGGCCTCCATAGAGTCGTGGCTTTTTTCTTTGTTGTTTTTTGTTACCTATGTTAACAAAAAAAAGTTTTCGTGTTTCAATTTTACCCTTTAAATTACACTACTACCCATATTTATCTCGTTCGTCACTTTCAATTGATACCCATTTTATCTATTTTAATAATTTGATCACTGAAGTGATTTTACTTTATTTTATTCACACAACGTTCATTTTTCTAAACTTATTTGTACACATTTTTCCCAAATATATTATGGTTTAATTGAACTTTTGGTCTCTTATGTATCACAATTGTGTGATACGATTTTACTCAGTGAATTTCTAATTTATGTAAATTGAAAAAATGTCACCTCATCATGTTCTATTAATAATTTGACAAATCCTTGACGGATGGACCTAATTTGCTTATATTAGAAATTTAAGGACTAAATCACTTGTTTTAAACATGAGATTTAAATCGCACAATCATTATACATCAGAGACCAAAAGTGATATTAAGTCTCATTTTAAACTTTTTTTTTAAACTTCATTCTATCAAATTTAAGTTTATGAAAATTCATTTTATCCAACTTTATTTATTTTAACTTAACTCTATCAAACTCTGTAGAATCCTCATAATTTTATTATATACAAAAGTGTTTAATGTTTCTTATGCTTTCAAGATATTAACTACATTTATTTTTTTAATAAAAAACTTTAATGTATTTTATTCATCTAATTCATTTTGAGCATTTCCTTCTAATTTTCAAAAGAGTACACTTACCCGAACCTTAATACTGCAATGGTGGAACTACATGGAGGCAGGGGATGGTCTTGGTCCTCCCGTTGTTCTAGAAAATTCTTAAATAATGAAAAGCACATAAATAATTTTTATATCCAAGGTTTATATTTTTACAAGTTAGCGCACATTAAAACAAACAAAGTGTGTTGTCCCAGTGGTTGAAGGCACCCTCTTTTACCTGCACGTAGGTCCGATCCTTCCTTGTCATGAAAAAGCAAATTTCCAACATTATTTATATAACTTATGATAATTTTTTTTAATGATTTTTTTTTGTTACAGGAGGAAGATTAAAGACAAAACAAAAATAACTAGATGTATCTAAATAAAGCGAAGCATAAACATTAGATGGAGGGTTACTCCAAACACGTCGTTGCGAGCACTCACTAGCTGCTTCCCTTGCCAATTAGTCGGCCGTGTTATTTTTCTCCCTTTCAATACTCCTAATCCCACAATGTTGTGTACCTCCCATGGCGCTGCGCACACGATCAATGACTTGACGATCCTAGAAGTGAGCTGTATCAAAGGATGGTTGAAGGACAGATGCCACTTGCAAGTAATCAGTGAAACAAATCACGTCAGTGTGTCCAAGTTCCATTGCATGGTTGATCCCTAGTTCCACAGCCAAGAATTCAGCAAGAAAAGCACTGCCATGGTTGTGACTCAGTGACACGCCTGATAGCCAACGACCACCACTATCCCAAATAACCGCCGCACAACCCATCCTCCCCCTTGTTGGGTTCCAGCTACCATCGGCAGAAATCTGAACTGCGGTTGAATCAGGTAAACTAGGAGGCAGTATGTTCTCTCCCTACTGCAACGGACCTGATTGCAGCGACTGGCGCCATAACTCCTCATCGCGCAACGTACAACGCAAGACCTGGTTGAGGGACCACTCCTGACCTTCAAAAACGTGGTTGTTACGCCAGCGCCACAACCACCATAGAATAGCAATGCCAAGAGTACAGTGTCGGTGAGTCAGAATGTCATGGAGCCAAGTAGAGAGCTCAATTGGTTTAATAATTTTTTAGTGTATATATTTGTCTTTTGCCATAACAAACTTTTAATTTATGTGTTAAAATCTGATTTTGGCCCCCTCATATTATTTTTCCTGGTTCTGCTATTGCTTAATAGTATGTACTTTTATGTCTATATCCCCTATATATCCTTGTTTATGTTGCTTGGAGAAGATAACTAAACGAGCAACTCGGATTTCAATCATTCTAATATCCCCTCAAAATTCCATTTGTTGCATTTTTGTCTACATCTATACATATCTATTCATTACTTTTATTTTTATCTGACCATTATTTTCTTTTTTATGGTGTGTAGGCCCAATTGTATGTCTACTCAATGTTTTTCCTTAAACGAGTGAATAAAATATCCAACAAAATTATAGATATCACAGATATATTTATATTAGTGTGTTTTGGTTAGCTTTAGGAAGTCAATTTTGGATTCAAAATCAATTCTTGTAATTGTGGACGGGTCGGCGTCGGTTGGTCAACATCAGGTTGGGAGGGTCGACAACAAGTCATGTAGGTCATCGTTGGTCTAGAGGAATTGGCGGCGAGTCAGCCGAGTTAGATACAAGTTGGGTGAGTTGATAGGCACCTACTTTGGCAAGTAAAATGGGCGGGTCAAATTTATGGTTTAAATTTTATGACTAATTTAGGGTTTAGGTTGGCAGTCCGTTTAGGATTTGGGCTTATTTTAGGGTTTAGGATCAAGTTTAGGGTATAGTATCGATTTTAGAGTTTAGGGATGGTCAGCGTCTTGTCGAGAATGTCGTCTCTACGTCGGTAGGTGACAGGGCGAATAGGTTGACGTCAGGTCGGGAACAGGTCGGACAACTCTGCTCCGAGTCAAGCGGATCGACGTTGGTTGGGCATGTCTGCATTGGTTCAGGCAAGTCAACGTGAGGTTTGGTGGGTCGAAATCAAGTTGGTCGAGTCAACGTTGGTTTGGTCGGGACTGTAAGACCAAGATTTGATCAAGTGGTACAACTCTATGTTTTGATGATAACAAGTTTATTATTGTGTATGAACAATTAGGGTACTCTAACGTTTGTCTTTTAAGTGTGTGACAAACAATTTCTGATTCTGACTCAAAGACATATATATCAGAAGTTGAAGACCCAAGAGTAACAAATGAAACGCTTCTGCAATCACTACGTTCTTATGAACGGTAGTAAATGCTTCAGATGCTCTAAAGATTAAAGCTCTGATGTGGACTCTGTCAAAGTTCAAGTGCTGAAGTTCTGAAAACCACAAGTTTTGAGTGAACGGTCCAGAAGCTGAAGACTTGAAGATTCTGTAGTCCAAGAGTAAGCTGGCTTCCAAGACCAAAGTACTTCAAATTATGAACACCGGAAATTCAGAGTGAACGGTCAAGAAGCAGAAGTTCTGAAGGTCAGAGGATCCAAGCTTCTTTCTAACTCTGATCTCATTGCTTCACAAGTTCCAACACGAAGCGTCGCCCAAGATCAGGAGTCAACTAGGCTAAGGCAATGTCACTGTCAATAGTACAAAAGCAAGTGTACTATTCTGACCGTCTTACCTACGATGATCAGCCACAACAAATTCTGGAAATTCCAGAATTTCCCTCCAACGGATGGATTCTTTCAACGGATACAAACCCTAAATCTTGGAGTATTTAAAGGCTGAAGATAGAAGAAATTGGCTAAGAAACTATTGTGCAATACAAATGAAAACCTTCAAGCGAATACCTTAGCAATATTTCTTCATTGTTCTTATTGTGTTTACCTTTGCTTGTTGAGAAGCATTTCTTTGTAAACCAAACCTTCTACAAACTTTTTTTGTATTTTTCCTTGAGAGACCAGTGAGGTCATGTAACACCCCGATTTCGGTGGCGTCACTTTAGTAACCAAAAATCAAATAAAGTGGAAAAATTTGAATATTTTTTTTTCGATTGTTTTAAAAATAAAAGACTTGTCGAAATAAAGATTCAACCCCAAAAAGTAAACATAACTAATGTACAAATATATTTACAACCTCCGCTGTAAGTAGCAAGCCACGTTACAAGTAACCTCCAGTGACGGGAAAAGTAGCAGAAAGTATCTGAAAGTAGTGCCCGTGGGCAAATATGTACAAACCGAAGTAAAGGTCAAGTATTCGAAATACAGTCCTCCAAACGAAAGTAAGTCAGCCCAAACGGCCTAGACAACCAACTCTCTGTGATCCCCATAGAGAGAACCACACAAAAAGCTAAAGGTCGGGGACCTACCCTGCCCCAAAATGAGAACATGACGACCAGAGCTATAACGCTACTTCTACTCTATCCACCCTAGAGAAGCGTATCTCAACACTCCTCATCCTACATGATGGTATGGTCGTCCTCTGAATCAGAATCCAGAACGACTAGCTCCATGTCTGCATCAATCACCTCCCTCGCTACCGACCGAGTCTCAACCCCAGAAACTCCCGTCACTGCATCCACTACGCAAACGAACACGTCCTTCTCCGTTAGGTGCACCACTGGCACAACATGATAACCACGGGGAGAAGTCGATGTCCTCAAGCGAAGGGTGGCAGCAGCGACAAGCTCCTCTGCAGACATCGCGGGTCCGGAACCCGATCTAGTATCATCACGGTCAGCAACGGTGGGGGAGCTGGATCCCGAAGAAGCCCCTCCCACAGACTCCTCCTCCGATGGGTCCTCGTCGTCAGACGACGACGGTGGTGGTGGTACTCTTGTACCAGGTCCGCAATGCATGTCGGGTGGTAAGTTAAAGCTGACAGAGTAACGCCTCAGTACTCCCTCCGTCAAGTGTCCCAGATGGTCGACGCGGTCCTCCATTATTCTCCCCGAGTAGATAGCTCGGTGGCTAGCGGGGTCAACCACCCATGAGCCGGGGATATCCTGATCTATCATCTCGAACCTAGTCCCCCCCCCCCCCGAGGGGAGGACCATTGTGAACCAATCCGCCATTGACATCTGACAATGGGCGTACAATCGCCAAAACACAAACAGCAGGCGCAAGAGTCAACTCAAGAAATTACATAAATAATACAACCAATAGATAAATATTACGGGGATAGATACTTAGTTTCAATAGGCTTATAATAGCATCGTAAGTAGTATATCCTCCAATGAAACATAAATGACAATTACTGACAATTTAACAATTATCAAGTAAGATAACAAATATCAATCACATTCGACAATTAGGTCAGCATGTATGATGAGATGCAATGACATGCTTAGGACCAAAAATACTCCGGAAGGATGGGCACCATCGAGTCAGTCCTAGCACCTGCCTTAGTGGGACCATTTCCACTCGGGCATTTCTTATACCAAACAAATGTAGTCAGATCAGCGGTATACCCGCAGGCCTGCCATTTCCGTCTGCTACTAAGAATCATCGCAGTGTTCTTATGTGGAAATCCGGGTCTTATGACCATTTTGGAATCCACCGAGGTCCGGCATCCCACCGTGTATAAACCTCAAAATGTACGAATGATGCAATATGATTAGCCAAACAACGTCTCCGACCTCACTCGTCAAGTCGAATTCGTCGACACCTAAAGCATTAGCTAGTATTCAGTGAGTAGCCCTCACCTCTAGTTCCTCCAGTGCGTTCCTGCAGGGTTCCTTCACGATCCTCTCCTTCCGCTCCACGGAATTCTTCGAAAGAACCTTTGAGCGAAATCACAGAATTCAATCACAACAAGTCAGAACTAACCAAACAATAATTACTAACGTTATACGAAGCATTATGAACTCCAGAGTACGATAACCTAACGCGATAAGACGAGTTTTCGAAAAAGAGAAATTTTCTCCTCCCCCTTAAGGAGCTCCCGGCCACAACACATCAAAATGTGTTCCGGCGCTTTTTCTTCGATCAAACTTGATTCCTAGGTTATCATTAGTCGTAACTAAGGTGAATTAAAGCTCGGAAAAATTATCGGATCGAAAAATGAAGCAGGGGGGTATTTTGGTCAGTGTTTTTAACTCAAAAATTCAAAATTGGAATTTCGAAAAAAAAATTCGATGGGGTCGTCACTAACGACGTTTATGACAACTAATCCTACTGGTGCAAAGCTCAGTCGAGAGTTTTCAGTCCAAAGAGCGAAACTTTAGTCAAAAAATGGGTATTTGAGCAGAATCGAAGCTCTGCGACGATTCGGCGAAATGTAATCTGCTAAACATGCTCTTGGGTTAGTAGAGAAGAGGTTTTGACAGAGAAATCAAGTTATTTGGACAGTTTTACAAAAAACTCGAAACTTTGAGCACAGAAAGACATAGAGAAAAGCGACGAAATGTACGATCAGAGGTAAGGAATAGCATCAGTACCTCGAGGTCTACGCGTAGCAACGAACGGTGCAGCGATCAGGCAAAAATCGGCGAAAAACTTTTCTCCTCCTTCCTCCTTGGTGCTCGCGGGTTTGGTGGTGATGGTGGGTTTCAAAATTTGATTTCTCACGTATTTATAGGTGAGGGAAAATGCGGGAAAATGAAAATTTTGCGATTCCGATTTTTCTTGCGCGGTCCTCTGTTAATTCTAAGATAGATTCTGGCAACAGAATTCCAGAACTCGAAATAGGTTTCTTGGAATTAAAGCAAACGATCCAAAGTCGGTGTGGGTCGATTTAACCCGAAAAACTACTTTTTGTAGATGATGTCGGATAAGAAAACTTCCTTCTTAAGAAAGATTAGAAACATCGAAAGAAATCGGTACATGTGTGTGGAATCTTCGTTTGAAGCTCCGAATAGAAAAAATCTTCATCGACAGTTTATTTTAAAGTTCTTGAGCTATCAGGGATTTAGTTTCGGCAAACTTCCGAGAATTAGAATCGGACGTTCGTACATTCCATGATTTCGTATCGAAACTCTTGTCATGGAAATGAATAAGAGAAATTCTTATATTTCTCTGAAGATTTTTGGAATTAGTTTCTATAGTGCTTTAAGAGTAAATTAGTCGTATACTAACGCTCTTGCCCTAGGCATAAGCGAATAAGACTTGCGCTATAACTTATATCGACTTTAATACTATTCTTAGCCTTTTCCTGAACTTTCTCCTTCATAAATTTATTCCATTTGATAAACACTTGTTCAGGTTTCCTTCACGTTACATCGAACCTAATTGTGAATAGAAATTTCATCAATTTATTCTAAGCTTAAAAACTTGGGTCTCACAGGTCAGGATTCTTGAGAAGACTTAGACTTGTGTGTCTTAGTATTGCTAGTTCATAGGTTGTTAGTCACTGAGAAATGTGTGCTAGTGCAGTTGTAACAATCTTTGAATAGTGCCTTCATTCTAAGAAGGAAGAAATCACCTTAACGAGTGGACTGGATTAACTTGATTGATTTATCGAGTGAACCAGGATAAAATACTTGTGTGCTTTTCTCTATCCTTTATCTCTTTCACCTTGTGTTCTTTATACCGAAAAGATTTACCAAGATCTTAGAGGGAAAACTTTAAAACTTCAAAACCCTATTCAAACCCCCCCTTTCTAGTGTTTTGGCTTATTAGCATTTTTGGTCCCCCAGATTTCACAAATATGCAAACGGAGTCCCCTAAGTTTAAAAATAGCATTCTGGTACCCCGACGTTAGGCTTCGTCAACAAAAACGAATGTTTTTTTGGCTGATGTGGACTTTTTTTTAATGAGTTGGCATGACATTAGGAGAGATACTGATATTAGGATTAAAAACTAAAAAATAACAAAATATTAATTTTTAATCCCTCCTCTTCATCTTATCTTCACCATCTTCATCTGCAACCTAATCCATCATTCTTCATCCTCAACTTCAACCAAAATCCAAAAAATTTGAAAACCTAGATTTGAAAATAGCAATAAAAATCGAAATTTGAGAATGAAAAACAGAAACAAAACTCTCTCTCCATTAACCAATTCCTTCTTCTCAATCTCTCCCAAACCTGAACACCAACAAAGGGGAGGCTCATCATCTTCCATAAATCTTCATTTCATTTACTCTAGAAACCACCACCTTCACTAACACACAAAAATCCATTCAACAAATGGGAACTATGTACCAAAAAAAAACAAATGGGAACTGAAGACTAGAGTTTTTGTGGGCATTGGATGAAGATTGATTTCTCTTTTAATTTCCTCTCCTCTCTCAATGGATCTTTCAGACATTAATTCACCTGAAATGCAGAGGTTTCAGCCACCACGAGCCACCGAACCACAATACCCATTCATACGAAACATAACCCACCACCATGAACAACTCAACCAGCTGGATCTGTTTTCCCGTAGGCTGCAACCAGAACAGAGCATCGATAGGCCAAAACCAGCACCAAATCCACCACCGGTAGAGCCTTCTTCTCCGACGATCCATGCTCTGCTGCTGCCAACTTCTGTGTGACTAGAAGGTGAGAAGATCGAAGCTCCGTTGCAGCCTTCTTCTCTCACGATCCATGCTCCCACTGCGCCGCGGAAGCCGCCATCCTGGATCCTTCGCGAAGCCTCCATTGCGGGCTAGGGAACCTCGCAGATTTCACTCATGCAACGCCGCACCGGGTTGTCGCCATGGCCTCCATCGATCCCAAGTCTCGCTCACTCTCAATTTCCTCTATGTCTAGAAGCTTCAATTTTTTTATTTTTATTTTGGAGATGAAATTTTGGACTTAGGGTCTGAGAATGAATCACATGTCCAGATTCCAGAAGCTTCAATTTTGCAATATGAGGAAGGGGACAATCACGTGCAGCTCACATGGGACATGGGTCCACTCTCTGACTCTCTCTCCTAATGTCATGCCAACTCATTAAAAAAAGTCCACATCATCCAAAAACGTTGACGGAGCCTAACGTCGGGGTACCAGAATGCTATTTTTAAACTTGGGGGACTCCAGTTGCACATTTTTGAAACCTGGGGGACCAAAAGTGCTAATAAGCCTAGTGTTTTTCATACCTTTAGGGACAGTGCCAATTATAACATGCAAATTGGACATGTTAAATTTAGGGTTTATGATTTAAGGCTTAATTTAGGGTTCTAGTGGGTTTGGACTGATTTTAGGGTTTAATGTTTGCTTTCACACCTCTCTTTGAGGTGGAAAGATGTGGAATGAAGAGAGAGAGAGATAGGAAGAAAAGAAAACGTAATAGAGAAATAAAAATAAAAATATGTGAAAATGAAAGTGTTTAAAAAATGAGGTGTGTATATACCATTGTTGAAAGAAGAGTGAAGAGAGAGGTGAGAGTAAAGAGAAAAGGGGAGAGAATTTCTTATAAACTTTTTGTTTAAAAAAAAAACTAATACAAAATTTGAAAAAAATCTAAGTTAATGAATTCACTGGATATCTATCTATTAAAAATTCACTAATGGTTAAGTTAGATTTCTTTTATTAAATGTGTCATATGGGTAGACACTTTTTAAAGGAATTTAAATGAATTCTTAATGAGTTAACGAATTTTTCTTGACTATGTACGTATATTACAATTCATATCCAAATGAGCAAATTCATCGAACCAATCCATTTCCATTTGACCCCCAAAGTGAAAATGAATTTATTGATATGAATCCACCGTGCTGTTCTTCATCGATTTTTGAAATGCTGAGCAAGTAAAGTACGAAGTGGTGTGTCATTATTAGTCAAGGTGCGTTCTGTGTTTGGTGTTGTACATGAGTGTTGCGTGTTGCAGTGGAGCGTATGTATGAATGAATGAACCAAGTCATGTCGCCAAAAGCATTATTTTCTCACCGCGCCCCGCTGCCTGAAAATCACAGTTGAACCACTGCTGTGCTGACCAAACGGGATGGTGACCATCTGACAAATTACAATTCATCAATAAAAGCCTTTCACGTCTTTCAACTCAAGCGCTTCCTTAGCACCCTACTCCTTGCTAGGCCTTTGGTCTCAAGTCCAATTCCAACTTAGAAGAATGATAGTTACATATTTTGTTCTTTTACACACATTTCAAAACATTTCATCATTAATAATTTATTTTTGGAAAATTATCTCTCCATACCAAATTTTTCCTAAAGAGATTAGGGGTGTCCATAGGTCGGGTACGGTCGGATTCGGGCCGCCGGCGTCGGTTACGGCGGGTGAAAAACGCCCAACCATCAGGCCCGCCGTCGACCGTCCAACAACATCGGGTTTGTCGGGTTACAGCCGGGTCGGTCGGTGTTGTCGGTTCTTGATTAAAAAAAAAAATCCCCAAAACAGAAGAAGATCCAAGACAGAAACCCAAACCCTCAAAGCAAAGATAGAAAATTTTCAAAAAAATACAATCAATTCCAAAACATGCATATTACATAGATCCAAAATTTTGGACATGATAAAACCTAGAAATCAACATTTTGCTACAGACAAAAAGAGAAGAGAAGAAGAAGACCTAATTTTACACTGAAATTAAACCATCACCAAATCAACCAGATCAAGAGAGGCCATGAACAGTGTTCTCTTCACCATCTTCTGGAGATCGTGCCAGATCGTGAGAGGGAGAGCAGAACGAGTGAGGTAGAGCCAGAGAGCAAAGACCTGAGGTTGGTGGTGAGACGACGTTGGATGGTGGCGACCAAACGCACTCCATATCTGCTCCAACCAAACGCGCTTCGTGCGCTTCCTTCTTCGTCGATGGCAGCTTCGGATGAAGATTGGACAGTGGGAGAGACAAGGGTGGCGTCGAGTGAAGAAGAAGGAGGCTCGAAACCGTGTGGGTGAGGGTGGTAGCGCATGGAGAAGGCTGGAAGTACAAGAAGAAGAAGGAGGAGGCGCATAGATGAAGGAGGCTAGGGTTGGAAAATAAGAGAAAATGAGGCTAGGATTAATTTTTTTTTTTATATATCTCTGGTTCGGTCGGTTCGGTCGGACCAGCGCCTAAACCGAACTCGACCGAACCAAACCATCCAGGACCTTTTTTTACACCCGTGAACCCGAGAACCGACCCGACCTGACCGAGTGGACAAAAAAACGTCGGTTTGGGCCGGTTTCGGTTCAGGCCGGCCCGTTCTGGACAGGCCTAAAAGAGATATATGAATGTAAGTGAGAGAAATGGAAAATATGATAATTAATGTAATAGAAAAAGAAGAAGAAAAAAAGATAAAAAAAGTAGGTGTTTGTCTGCTTGCAATTTTTAAAAATTGTTATTGAAATCGGAGAACATCTTAGTTATATTTTCTGTTTCTGTTTTTCGTTTTTAAATTATGTTTTTTAAAAGTTGCAAAACATCTCATTCAAACAATTTTTTTTTATTCTGATTTTTTTAAATTTATTTTAAAAACTGTTTTTTAAATACTCAAAATTGTTTTCTTTTAACTTGTTTGATTGTAGTTATATTTCATGAATTTAAAAAAAGTTTTTAAAAACTATTTTTTCTAAATAAAAGAAGAAAAAAACTGTTTGAATGGAGATATTTTACCAACATTAAAAAATGCAATTTGTAAATCACAACTAGAAACAAAAAATATCTAAAAGTTGTTCTTGTATTTTAGTTTCAAAACTGAAAATAAGAACTGTTTTTTGAAATATGTTGTGACAAACATATTTTAATAAAAAATGTAATTAAACAGACGCAAAATTGCAATCAAACAAGCCCTAAATGTAATTTAGGTGGAAGAGAAAGTGAATGTGCTGAATATGTGAATTTTGTTCATTTTTTAAAAAGAATCATGGACTCAAAGGAAATCAAGCTTCTATTTTCCGAAGCACAAAAAAAAAAGTAAATCAAGCTCCTATGCAAATTGGAGTTTAAAAAGATAGGATATGAGACATGAAACGGGAAAGAAACTCTAACATTCCGTTGGCGGTTTAATTCAACATAAAACAATAAATATACATTGTACAAGTGTGTTAATTTATTTAGAACTAATGAACAAAAGACATAGAGAGACTATTTCATAAGATAAATCACTTTTCATTAGAGTCACTCCAAAGACATTTAAACATTACAAATACTACAACCACTCATTTTTCTCTATCTCTATTTTCTTATTATATATGTTATGAACCAATTGTCTAAAAAATTAAAGTTGTTAGGTAAAAAATATATGACTGCATTGATCAATGATCAATGTTGTTAAAAAATATATGAATATCTTTTTAACAGCATTGATCATTACTTCTCTATTTTCTTTATTTCTCATCTTTCGTATTTACTCTCATAAAAAAAAATTCGGAAGCAAAATATAGATTATATAAAGATGAGGAAATAGTCCTCTCATCACCACCACTTGTTTACCCAACATTTTTGTGTTTTGCCTTTGGAGTTCAACTCTCCCTAACAACAAAACACGCAAACTAAAGAAAGCAGTACAATCATATTTTTTTGGATTGGTACAATTACAATTCATAGGAAAAAATCTTGTTCGATTAAAAAAACATTTACATTCTAATGAGACTAACTCTCATAATGGGTTTCTTTATTCATTTGTAAAACACGAATCACAAATACTTTAATTCAAGAGAATAATTAAACATGTACTAATTGAATCATCATGCATAAATAAACCACCTCATGTTATGGTTAGCTTTTACTCTTTAGAGGAAAGACATCAATTTGAATCTAGGTCTTAAATTGGTTAGATTTTCATTTATTAACAAATCGTTATTCTAAGACCATCTACAATGGTTTCAACATTCAACACCCTCAACACTCCACTTTTTCTCTTCCCAACACTCCACATCACCTTCTCTCTCCGATTCAGTACTTCATTCAACTTTTACCCACTCCAATGGTTTTTCATTCAACATCCTACCCCACCACTTTTTTATTTCATATTTTCATTTAATTTTATATTTTTCTTTTTATGATTACATAAAATTAAAATTTTCGATTTAAATTAAATTAAACAATAATTTATTTACTTAAATTAATTAAATTAAATTAAATTAAAACACTTAACAATTTAATATTTTTTTAAAAAAATATAGACAACAATTTATTTTATTTTTTTAACTTAAAAACTTGTGGAAAGATAATAAGATGGTGGAAAACTTCATTTTTTTTTCTGTGTCCAAATCAAACGAACAAAATCTCTATTTATAGATAAAAAAAATTATGAATTTTGGTAAAAAAATTATATTTTTTTAATTTTTTTTTTAGTGAAATAATTGAGTTGGAAAGATTAGAAAAAAACGAAATCCGCCGGACCAATCAGCTATGGCCACGTGTCGCGTTCCAATCAAACCTGCACCTTTCTCTCTCTCCAATCAAACCTGCACCAACGAGGGCGTGCCACGTGGCGCCGGGTGCAGGTTTCAACTCCGTTTAACATTTTCATCATCTCTCTCCATAATTCAACTTTCAACACTTACAATAAACATCATTGCACACACAATTCAACATTAAACATATCAACTTCAACACCATTGTAGATGGTCTAATAGAAAACCTTCATCAATAGAAGAACTCTTCAAGATAGCAAAGCAGTGGGTCAAAAGCCCCTTCGTTGCAGTAGTCAGCGCTTTACCCATATGAATATATATAGTAACAAATGCATCTAGCTACCTACATATAAATTTCTATTTCAAGCCCCATTAAACTGATCTACAATCACCTCCTCACATACCAATACTACTATCATCTACAGTGTTCTTGTATATCTACCTTGGATCTTTCTCCATGAATTGCTTGGTCTTGCCGGTATCATTGATCCGAAGACGCTCCACACGGTATCACCCCTTAACCAAAGATCATGAAGATAAGTTGGACAAAGAATTAGCATCCCACAACGCTGTGATGGTGGTGGTGGGAAGAGAAAAGAGGGTGTTCCTCGTGGACCCTTTCATACTACAAGAGAATCCATTTCGGCTTTTGATGGATCACACCTCCATGAAGATGGATCAAGGGGATGAAGAGAATCATCATCATCTCGGTTTCTCAACAAAACAACATGGAGTGGTCTTTATTGATGTTGATGCCATTTTGTTCGAGCACATGTTGTGGCTTGTGCATAATGATTACTCTTCTTTGTGCAAACTCAATTTGAAGGAGATTATTGACTTCTATGCTCAGGATATATAACCCCAGCATCTTGTCTTGTCTAGCAAACATATTTCTAAACTCTGTGAATTATGCGGAGAAGTTTCAATAAGTAGTTTTGTAATTTTATAATTAATTACAAGGAAATAAAAGCTGATTGTTATCAATTGAGATTTAATTAATAGAGTTTTCTCTTTCTTTCCGTGTGGCATTAAGAAGAAACATCTAAGGGAGTTTGGTAGAAGGTATTCAAAATCATTCCCGGGACTGAGAAAGTATGTATGAGAATGTTGTACTCCCGTACTTGGTAGAAGTTTTGTAAAAATATTCCCGAACATAATTTATTTCCAATAAAGTTCATTACACACATTTTGTCTCATTTCTATTTCAAAGATAAAAGATGAGTATGTAATATTCCCATGGGAATGAAAATAACTTCTCATTTCTACAATTTCATCACATGTGTTTCTATTTTTTACAATGTGAAAAGCACTCTAAGATGGTTCGAATTGATTTCTGGGCTCAAAGTCAATTTCTTTAAAAGCAAGCTGGCGGGTATTGCAACAGATTAAGGGATGGTGAGATATTTTGCTGACATATTGAATTGTTAGGTAATTAGAGTCCCCTTTGTGTATTTAGGAATTCAGGTGGGGACAAACCTAAGGAGGGTAGCTACGTGGGACCTGGTGATTTGGAAGCTGAATAAGCGGTTGACCCTTTGGATAATACAACATATTTTTTTTTTCTGTGGCCGTCTTTGTCTTTCGAATTCGATATTTAGCTCTCCCGATCTCTCCTACTTATCTTTAAAATTCCTATTTTAGTGGCTAACAAAATTAAAAAAGTTGCAGCGTTCGTTCCTTGGGAGGGGGGGGGGGATGTGAGGAAAATCTCTTGGTTGAGTTGGGATACTGTGTGTAAATCAAAAGAACAGGGGTTGGGGGTTTGGGAGTGAAGAACATTGCAACCTTCAACAGGGCTTTATTGGGAAAATGGAGAGGGAAATTGTTGGGGGAGTGGCAGAGTTTGTGAGTGAGGTTTTGCGGTCGAAATATGGGGAGGATTTTCGGGTTGGAGTGGAGTCATGTTTTAGAAAGGGGTCGAATTAGTTGAAGATTTAGGGAAAGAAGGGAGAGGGTGGTGAGCTGGGGAGTGGTTCTGATCTAACTTAAAAGGAGTGGTGGGAGATAGTAAGAATGTGAGTTTTTGGGAGGAATGTTGGGTTGGAGATATGAGTCTCAAACATAAATACAGAAGATTGTATGATATGAAATAATAGAGGGAGTTATCTATATCTGAAATGAGGGTTTGGGGGGGGGGGGGAGGTGGGGTGGGGTGGGAATGGAAGTTGCGGGGGAGGAGGAATCTGTTTGACCATGAAAAGTCGATTTTTGACACTTTGATGCAGAAAATTTCAGCAACACACTTGATGAAGGGCACTACAGACTGATAGAATAGGAATAAGTCAATTATTCCATATTTGTTTACCTGTAATTACTCTGTAATTTGGCTTAGCATTTATGCATTAGTCAACTATACATTTTATAAATATTGTAACATTTCATCAATAATACTCATCAATTCAACTACCTTACATGGTATCAGTAAATTCTCTAATCCAGACCTAGCTTTGCGTCTTCTCTGTCGTGCCCTTTTCTCTTTTCCTTGCACCGTCTCACGCACAAACGCCCACGCCGCCGCCGCACACCGCCACCGCCGCGCTTGCTTCTGCACTTCACACTCTACGCTGCTGCTTTCTCTTTTGCAGCCGCAAACCACCCTCTCCAATCCTTCTCTCCCACCGCTGCACAACCTCTGCAGGCACCCTCTCCAATCCTTTTCTCCCACCGCTGCACCACACCTGCAGCCACCCTCTCCCCTCATTCTCTTTCCCAATCTGCACTACAGGCCGCACCACCATCTACACATCCTCCTCGCGCCGCCAGTTACAGCAGCCCAGACCCGCACTCATCCCTTCACGCCGCTACAACACCACCACAGGCCAGCGACGCGCCTTATGTTTCTGTTGCTTTGCCCGCACCTTCTTTGTTTCTATTTCTTGACCCGAGCAGCATCATTACGTGCCCAGCCACGTGGTTATTTATTTAATTTTATTCTTTTTCTTTGTTTGGTTGCTTTAGCGGGTTTGTCCAGCACTCTTGGTTCAACCAGACCGGCCCCTTGTCTCCTCGGCCAAACTCCTAACCGTTATGTCTTCTCAAGCCACCTCGGACAGCTCACCTGTGACCGTCACCACTCCTACGACAGTCGCCCCGGTGGCTCCTCCTGCCCCGCCGGCCAAACCTGATTTTCATCCGGCGCTTGCTGTTACGAACATTAGGAATCACATTCCTATTATGCTTGATGTGGAGACTGATCGCTATGGCACCTGGGCGGAGCTTTTCCGCATTCATGCCCGTTCTCACCGAGTTCTACATTACATTGTTCCTGCTGCGGATAAGCCTCCTCCGCCTGTCACTGACCCTAGTTACGAGCTGTGGATTACTTTGGATGCCACGGTCCTTCAGTGGATTTATGCAACCATCTCTATTGACCTGATGACTACCATTATGGAGCCTGACTCCACTGCTCTCACTGCTTGGACGCATTTGGCTGATATTTTTCAGGATAATCAGAACGCTCGTGATGTCACTCTGGAGCAGGAGTTCTCTACTGTTCGCATGGAGGCATTTCCGACTATCGTCGCCTACTGTCAGCGTCTGAAGACGCTTTCTGACCAGCTCCGTGATGTCGGTGCTCCTGTGAACAATCACCGTCTGGTTTTGCAGCTCATCTCCGGCCTCACTGATGCTTACAAGGGTGTTGCTACTTTGATTCGTCAGAGCAACCCGCTCCCCTCCTTTCATCAGGCTCGCTCAATGCTTACCTTGGAGGAAGCCGGTATGGCTAAGATGAAACCTGTTGAACCTCATGCTGCCTATGTTGCTACTCAGCCATGTCCTTCCGATGCCTCTTCTCAGAGTTCTGATCGTCGGTCCACCAACCGTTCTCAATCCCACAACTCTAAGGGTCGTGGTGGGAATCGTGGCAACGGTGGGGGATCCCGCAGTGGCACCTCTCAGGGCTCCTCTCCTCCCATGCCACCTCGGCCGCAGTACTTTCCGTACCAGCATTGGGGATGGGCCCCATCTCCATTGGCCATGCCTCCGTGCCCGTACCCTACCTCTCAGTGGACTCGTCCGTCTGCTCCTCCTCAACAGCCTGGCATTTTGGGCCAGCGACCTCAGGCTTATGCTGCTTCAGCCTCACCCGTGCCGACTGATATTGCCACTGCCATGCACACCATGACACTTGCTCCTCCGAACAACACCTGGTACATGGACACTGGAGCATCATCTCATGTTGCAGCATCACCAGGTAATCTCAAGTCTTATTCTAATTTGAGTCATCTTAATCAAAAACTGTATGTTGGTAGCAGACAGGGTATTCCAATTCAAGGTTCTGGACACACAACCCTCACAAGCCATTGACCCTTTCCCATGTCTTCCACACACCAAATATTGTTAAAAACTTGATTTCTGTGCGACAACTCACCACTGATAACAATGTTTCTGTTTGTTTTGACCCATATGGCTTCTCGGTTCATGATTTTCAGACGGGGTTCCACTCATGAGATGTAATAGTCTAGGCTATCTCTACCCAGTCACTCTGTCCTTTCTATTTGCTGGTCTAGCTCAGAGTCTCTAGCACAGTCGTCTTGGTCATCCCAGTTCTTCTGCCTGGCAGTCTCTTCGTTGTAATAAGTTCATTAGTTTTGAGCATTTACATTCTAGCAAAATGTATGAGTCTTGTGTGTTTGGCAAACATGCCAGGTTGCCATTTGTTTCTTCTAATAATGCTATTGTGATGCCTTTTGACATTTTACACAGTGATTTATGGACTTCGCCCGTTTTATCTTCTGCTGGTCATCGATATTATGTACTATTCTTGGATGATTTTACGGATTTCCTGTGGACGTTCCCTTTAAGTAATAAATCTCAAGTTTTTGAAATGTTCACTTCTCTCTCGAATCAAATCCGCACGCATTTCTCTCAAACTGTAAAATGTCTTCAATGTGATAATGGGCGAGAATTTGACAATAAATATTTTTATGATTTTTGTGTTGTCCATGGTCTTATTTTCCGCTTCTCCTGCCTACATACATCATCTCAAAATGGCAAGGCGGAGCGTAAAGTACGCACCATTAACAACATGATTCGGACACTTCTCGCTCATGCGTCTGTTCCTCCGTCTTTTTGGCATCATGCCCTTCAAATGACTACCTATCTGCTTAATATCATTCCCCGGAAAGCTCTGTCTCATCTTTCTCCCACTCAACTTCTGTATCGTCGTGACCCATCTTACACACATCTTCGCGTTTTTGGTTGTCTTTGTTACTGTTCCGTGCTAGAACATAGAGAGGGAAGGTAGTACCCAGAACATGAGGAAAATGGTCCGAATGCTTAGAGAGAGAAACTCTAACCGCTTAGAGAGAGAACATATAACTGAATTTCGATGCTTTTATTTCTCAAATGAGCTAAGAGTCCCTTACAATTGATATTCCCCTCCTATTTATAGAGGTGGAGTTGGGCTTTGGCGCCCTTAGTCTGTCTAAATGGGCCAGTTGGGCCTCGGGAAGGGAGGCCCAAGCTCATGGCGCGTCCCACGCCCAAAGTTGAGTCTTCTGGGTGAGGGAACTTGGGGTCTCGCTCAGTCCACAAGTCCACAAGAAACCGAGCTCGAAGCATGAGAGCTAAGTGTGTCTTTAAGTAAGAAATAAGGCGAGATCCCTAAGGATACTGACTAAAACCTAAAAACTTAAAATCTAAAAGTGAAAAACAATGGCCAACATGGCCTGATAAATAAAGCCTTTTGCAATCGACACTTTGGACCTCCAGCCGCGTCCTCTTCTTCCGGGCGACCCAAGTCCACAAGCAGGCTTGTGGCGACGGCTTTTAGTCCGCCCGCCTCAGCATAGTTATGCACGTGCCTTGAAGTGATGCCAGGGTCAGTGAATCCACAGAATCCCAACCGCTACCTTTGACATGTCCCTTCTAGTCACGTCACAACTTTGACAATTTGAATTTTAACCAATCGGCAGCAACCGTTGCAGCTTTTCATTTAATGCGTCTTTCCCACTCCCCAGAATTTTGCAACTGCAATCATGTCCTTTCTTAACGTCATGGGGCTCAACCTCTCTTTTTTCTCCACATGTCTCGGTAACCATCCACAACTTCCTCATACACGTTCCCTTCTGCACGTCACTCCCTGCCTATAACAACATTATCTTACTAACCCCTTTCGTTCCTTTACGATCACGAACCTTTGCTTCTTCACCCTTACGCGAACTTGTCTAGTGTCAAAATTACCTTTATTCCTTGTAATCCCTCTGCAATGACTCCAAAGCGTCAAACCAAAATTTCCAAACGTAATGTCGTCGCTGCTACCCCTCTACGGTGTGTTCCTCCTGTTCCCCCGCCCCCTCCAGGAGGCGTTCCTCTTGAAGAAAAAGACGTTATTGCCTTCCGAACGAGGACATGGAAATATTTAAGTGCTCCCGCCGCGAGGGCTTTGCCCGCCGGGATAATGCCCAACCAACGGTCAAGTTTAGAAAAGGAATCGTCCATTTGGGAGATTTCCACAGAATCCGGCGGATTTTGTCATGAGAAACCTCTTGACAAGCTTCTGTATGTCAGTGCCTGCTCACCCCTTGAACGCCCTTGGCTTCGTCCTAAAGACGACTTCGTGGGTGCTCCTCACTTCTTTTACGTGTATGGGTATATGTTCACAAATTTGAAGATTAAATTTCTTTTTTCCCCTTTTATCTGCTCCGTTCTTCACAATATCAATGTGGCTCCTAGTCAACTTCATCCCAACAGTTGGGCCTTCCTCCGGTGTTTCAAAATTCTCTGCGACGCGATTCACCAGGAACCTGAACCTTCGACCTTCTTTTAGTTCTACCGCGTATCTGTCCAGCCCTCCCCACAGCGCAGCTGGGTTTCCCTGCAAGCTAGGCCTGGTCGTCAGCGTTTCAACCCTATCTGGCCTAGCATCTCCATCGATTTAGCCCAGAAATTCTTCAGGGTTGTGGTGTCCCACAAATATCCTGAGGTTTTTACACACAGAGATGACACCGCTCGATTTCCTTTCTACTGTACTCAGGGCGCGCGCCAAATAATTGACCCGTCTGAGGACTCCCTCACAACACAAGGCTGTCATCGACTTTCTGGCCCGTCTCGCCGTTTCAGACTGCTCTCGCGTGATTGGTAAATCTTCCTCTTCTGCCCCTCTCGTTCTTTCTATTTTCCACCAGCTTACCTTTTTCCTTTTTTTTATTTTTAGGACAAACTCACCGTGCCGATGGGGAGCTTCTGGCTGCCTTTGAGAAGAAAAATAACGTCTCCTTTCCCCCTCGAATAAATTTGAAAGGTGACAAGGCGTCTGATGACCCTAGTTTAGTAGTGTTTTTAGGGTCATTTCTTTGTTTGTTTTAAGTCTTTTTGTTGAGTCTCATGTAGTGTTCCATGCATTCTCATGCATTTTTATCTTTCTTTGAGTCTTTACTTTGTTTTGGTAATTTTGTAGTTTTATAGGGACTTTTCTTGCATTTTAAGTAAGTTTAGGACTTGCATGATTTTCTTATGTTATTTGAGGGTCCTCTTTGCTAATGAGCTCTTTGAGCTTCTGGATATTTTCCTTGGCTTATTGGTTTTGTTTTCAGATCAGAAACTGAAGGAGAAGGAAGGCCAAGAAGCATGGAATTGAAGGAGGGGTTAAAGAGGCTTGAAGAGGAGTTACAAAGAAGCTAAAAAGTCTTTCCAGCGAGCTTGGAGCGCCTAGGCGCTGGGAATTGGCGCCTAGGCGCTAGTTATATTTTTTTAGCCTTCTGGAATTGGCGCCTAGGCGCTGGGAACCTTCCAGAGAGCATGTTTTCACCTGGAATTGGCGCTCAGGCGCTCTGAATTGGCGCCTGAGCCCCCAGACTCGCCTGTTTTGCCTATAAATTGGTTTTTAGACATTTCTCTTGGAACCTTTTGTCATTTTATCATATTTTCATAAGTTAGAAGAGAGAGTTTGAGTTCTGGAGCTTGAGGAGCTTTCTCTAAGCCCTATGTTTTAGGTTTCATCTTTATCTTCTTGTACGGATTTCATAGCCATGTTTGGCTAAACCCCTTTTGCTTTGGGTTCTTTGTAAGACTTAAGATGTTTTAACCTTAATTCCTATTTCTATTCATGAATCTTTCTTAGTAAACCCTTGAATCCCATATCCATTCTTTATGTTTCAAGTTAGAACATGTGCTAGCTTTATGCTTTTCTATAATAGAACGGAAGTTTGTTATAGATTAGGGACTTGTTGTGGGATTACCTCTTCTATACTTGCTACTAGGAATAGAGGAAGGGTTGGGGTTTGTTGGCCTGAATTGCATGCTTAATACCTTTAGCAAATGTTTAGGTTATCAAGGAATTGTGCCTATCTTTTGGCTTGAGAGGATTGTCTATGCGAGGCATCGATAGATGATTGATTAGGCTAGAACATCAAGGAGAGACTCAGAGTTTTGTGGATAGAATAGGTTGATTAGAACTGAATTAGTCAAGCAAGAACCCAAGGCATGCTCACCATTGTTCTCACACACTTATATTTCAATTGCTTGTTAATTAGTCACCTAAACAATCAACCTTAAAACTGAATTTTACTCGCTTTCTTACCGTGAACTCGAGGCTTAAACTGAATTCACATTCCAATTCCCTGTGGTTCGATAAATTAAAACCAGGTAGATTCTGTACACTTGCAGATTGACCAACAAGTTTTTGGCGCCGTTGCCGGGGAGGTGTTTGTGGTTTTTGGTTTAAGTTTTTAGTTTGTGGTTTTATTTTTTGTTTTGTTTTTATCTTTGTCTAGAATTGGTGCTACTAATCTTTCTCTATTTTAGTGTCACACTTTCAGGTTAGGCTCACAGAAGACACCATCATGGGTGGCCGAATGACGGAGGAGGAGATGCAAGCCCACATTGAGGCGAGAATCCAAGAAGGGATCACCCTCCGATTATGTGAACAAGAAGTTGAGAATGCCAACCGGTCTCTTTGGGAACTCACTTCGGCTAGCATGAGTTATGACCTTCCCGGGAGCATTGTCTTTCCCGAGGGAGTGGGAAACTTTAAGTTGAGACCGGCATTCATCAACTTGGTGAGCCAAAACCAATATGGTGGAGGTACTTTGGAAGATCCACATGCTCACATGGAGAGGTTCATCCGGAATTGCAACACTTGAAGGTATGAAAAACGGTAGAAATGGGGGGTTTGAATAACGTTTTCAGAATAAAACTTCCACCTTAAAGATTTTAACAAATCTTTCGAGAATAAAGTGCTTAAGATAAGAGATAGAGAAGCACACAAGGATTTTATCCTGGTTCACTTGATGAATCACTCAAGCTAATCCAGTCCACCCGTTAAGGTGATTTCTTCCTTCTTAGAATGAAGGCAATCCACTAATCAGGTAATTGTTACAACTGCACTTGAAACCTACAAGTGACTAACAATACACTGACTTAGCTCACACTAAGATTCACTCTCTTAGTCTTCTCTAGGATCCGATCAACCTTGATCTCCTAAAGGTAACTAAACAACTGTTTAAGAAAGAATCGTTTACAAAGAGATTGCTTCTAAAAAGCTTGTAGTAAACACAATGAATTCAAGATGAAAGAATGCTTAGAAAGTTTGAATATAGCTTGCGCGTGTGAGATTCTTCCAACCGCATCTTTCAATCTTCAGCCTCTATTTATACTCCAAGGATTAGGGTTTGAACGCTGCATGGGAATGCTACCGTTGGAGGGCTGTTCTGGAATTTCCAGCTTCTGCTGTGGCTGAGAATGTTAGGTACGTCGTCAGAATAGTACATTTGCTTTTGTACTTTGGATAGTGACTTGACCTTTAACCTAGTAGACATCTGATCAGAGGAATGCTTCATGTTGGAACTTGTAAAGCTCGTTGATCAGAGTCAGAGGGAAGCATGGATCCTCTGACCATTGTATCTTCTGATTCTGAACTCAGAGCGAAGTACTTGGTCTTCAGAGCCATCTTGCTTCTGGACTTCAGAGTCTCCACTTTTCAGCTTCTGGATCTTCAGAGTCTTCTACACAATCAGAACATCTGAACCTTCAGAGTGTCTGGGTTGTCAGAACGTCTGGATCTTCAGAACTTCAAGTGACTGAGTCCATATCAGAGCTTGTTTGACTTCAGATCTTCTGAAGCTTTTCTACTGTTCAGAGTGAACATAGAGATTGCGAAAGCGTTGCTTGGGACACTCTTGAGCACGGTGCTTCTGATTTGTGTGAGATGGGATTAAGGTCAGAGCCTATAAAAGCACACTCAGAAAAACACGTTAGAGTATCAAAATTGATCATACTAAAATGTTAACTTGTAATCATCAAAACATAGAGTTGTACTACTCGATCAAAACTTGATCTTACAATCTCCCCCTTTTTGATGATGACAAAACCAAGTATTTTGATGAACAATTCTTAAACAATAAACTGAATTCACTCAGAGTTTACAGAAATAGAATTAGACTTATCCTGATGTGAATGATTTATTTTGCTCATTCTGAATCCAAGTCACAGCTTGATTCTGAGCATAGCTCCCCCTGAATCTAAGACTTAATGAAAACGTTAGCGATGTCTAGATTCTGAGCTAAATAATATAAGAGTTCAGAATGAAAACGCATGACATAGATGAGATGAAATAATCAGAGCGCATAAGTATTCAGAGTCACTGGTAGGGTATCAGAGTCAACTAAAATCACTTCAGAGGAAGTGAAATGTATTCCTTGTATTTGCCCAGTGACAAGTCTATGGTCATAGCAGTAGAACTCTTAAATTCTCCAAATAATAACAAAATCACACTAATCAGCATATACATCAAAAACTCTGGGTTATACTCCCCCTTTTTGTCATAAGCAAAAAGCTTGGGGTGTGAAAAACTTAGCTTGAAGTACAAGGTACTCCCCCTGAAGGAAGGACTAAGTTCGAAAAGATGGAGAATTAATTAATGAGATTAGCGAGTTAAAGAAAGAATTAATGCATGTGTAGATCGTTTACCACCGACCACGAGAGTAAATAGAAGCTTCAGTTACCAAGGACTAATCCTCGAGAAACTGCAGTAGCAATAACTTCCGGAGAGAAGAGGATGCTTATATAAAGCGGGTAGAAACGTAGTAAGCTTCACAACAAGATTAATTCCATAAAAAGATATGGCGTCATACATGGTTGCATTAGAAGAGCTCAGAAGGAAAGCCTTCGAGGAAGATATGTTCCTCAACAATAGGCACCCTGATGGTACAAGAACCATACAAGAGCTGACGAAGACACTGCTGGAAGAAGATCTTGGTTCAGAGTTGGAGAAATATCTGAAGGAGTTCCTCTGCTTCGTGGAGGAGATTCAGGAGCTGTGCCAGCTGGAGCTGAATCTGCTGGAAGAGAAGGAGGCAATGGAGAAACGACTCAAGACGATGGAAGATAGTCTGGAGAGAGATGAGCTAAGCATCAAGCTTGGCAACATAGAGTATACACTGGATCGTCTGGAGAAGGAAAGAGTGGAGCAGCGCCAGGAATGCAGAAGAATGAGGAAGGATCCTCCATTCTAGATATAGGGAAATGTATGATGTAATTTAATGATTATGGTTATTAATGAAGAGGTGTTTTGTAAACATATGTTATAATTTATGCAATACGAAACACAGAATAAACAAACACGGAGTAGAAAAAAAACAAATATAACACATAAAAACAAATATCTTTGAGTTAGGAAAACAATAAACTAAAAGTAGAATAAATAAGGAAGAAAAACGAAAGAATTCCTAAAAACTAGGGCTTTTCAGAGCGACGCAGAAGTTCCTGAATAGCTCGATTCATGTCGATCAGGAGAGCCTCATGAGAGTTGAGACGTTGTTCCAAAATGTCAAGTCTGGAAGAACATGGCTGTGTAGAGGTAGAGGGAACATCCTGAGCAGAGTGAGGAGCTTGAGTGGAATGAGAATCAGCATATGTGAAAGGCACTGGTGCAAGAGCTTGACATCTGAGAGCTTCAGCTTCAGCTTGTAGCCTTTCAGCTTCTAACCTTGCATTTGCAATTTGTGCAGCCTCTTGACGTGCAGCTTCTTCTGCTTGTTCTTTCTTTCTTCTTGCTTCTTCAACAGCTTCAAGTAACTCAACTCTTAGCTGTTGATCATGCAAAGCCACTCTTATGTTGAAACGCTGCCTAGCAGCCTCAATCCTCTGATCCCTTTCCGCGGTGAGATGACTCATCATAATAGGAACTTGAGCAATTATCCAATCACTCAGATGATTCCATTCTTCAACAATAGAGTCAGAATTCTCACTGAGGTCAGTGTGACCTTGTACGTTGCGAATCATCAGCGATGCTTCATGATTGAACACACTGATGCACTCAAGAAGGGAGTTTGGCTTGAGGTAGGTATAGGGAACGATGGAAAGATTGGTTTCAGGAGAAGTGAGGTGGTTGCTGCTATTGGCCTCAGAAGCACCTTGAGGAGAACCAACATCTAAGGTTTGGACATTTGAAGTGTGGGTCTCAAGGTTTGGCTCAGAGGTTTCAACCTCAGGGTTTGGAGATCTAACCGAGGAATGGTTAGATACTGAATTTTCTGGTTCTGGTTGAATGGGTTGAGTTGAAGGGTCTGCTGCATTCAGAGGGACAACTTGGATAGGATGATCTGGGTCAACTAGACGTTCTGGTCTAGGTCCAGGGTATCTCCTTGGGCTAGGTACTGTGTGGTAGTACTCAGGAATGACAGACTCTTTCTCTTTCGCAATTTGAACAAATTTGCGAACAGACTCAGAGTTATTGGAGGGTGAGGAGTCAGCAAACATTAGTGGGAAAAGATACAGAGGGACAGGGTGTTGTGGATTCTGTATTAGTGGTTCTGCGAACAGGACGTTCTGATGCTCTGGGGACAGAGTGATCAGAAGTTCTGGGTTCAGGTTCAGAATGTTCTAGGATAATGGGTACAGAGGTTTGTGGGTTGTATTGGATGATTATGGGTGAGGTAGGTTCAGAGGGTCTTGGAGTTTGAAGCATGTTCCAAAAAGGTGCTTCTTGTTGGGAAGGTTGGAAAAATGAAGACCTAGGTGAAGTGGGTCGAGAAGTGGTTTGGTCAGCTGGTTGAGACTCTGGAATAGGAGCGAGTTGGGTGGTCGTGCGGTTAAGGAGAGCAGAGATGGGGAGTGCATCAAGTGAATTTTAATCATTATCAGTCTCTAAAACAGCAGACTTACTTGATGATCGCACTGCAGACCGAGTGACTCTAGCAGAAGTCTCCGTTCTGATAACTTTAGCAGCTGGTTCCACACGGGTTGGCTTCTCCACAATCCTGACTTGCTTCTTTTTCTTCTTTGGAGGAGGAGCATCATCATTATCACCATCAGATGGAGCATCTGGCTTGGTGGGTTCCTCGTGCTTCCTCTTAGGCTTGTCAACCTTCTTCTTCTTCTTCTGAGCATCATCAGAGGGATCAGACTCTTCAGGGGATTCCTCCAAGATGATTTTTCTCTGAGCCTTCTTCTTCTTGGGAGGAGAATCAAACTCTGGAGCAGTTGGCAGGGTTCTGAAAAACTCGTCCACATCTATCTCATACCCTTGTCGCCTCAAATCATAAATGTAGCACAAGATGACAGTTGGATCATCTGCTTGGGACCATAGAGGGTAATCAACCAGAGGGACTCTTCTTTGTCTGATTTCATCAGAAGTATCTGCATGAACAGGAGCAACCTTTGTCTTGATCAACCCCATCTTCTTCAAAGAAGTGGAGGTGAAGACATCACTAGAATTGGTTGACAGATCCTCTGTGCATCCTGCCGTAATCAGATCTTCTATGAATTTGCTCTCAATGAATAGGTCTGAAAGCAGTCTTCCAAAGGGGATGTACTTGATGGCAGACTTCAGAGAGGCAGTGGTTCTGGATTTCCTGATACACTCTTTGAGGTAAGAGAACAGGAAGAAGGGAAGGCAGATCTTCTTGTGGTCTTGAATGAAGAACATCATCGATTTTTTGACAAAAGTTGATGTAGTCTGGAGAGCTTCCCTTTGGCCTCTGATTAATGCAATGAAGCAGAATCTTGTGCCAGATCCTCAGCTTTGGATGAAGATCCACTACCTTGTAGTCACTCTTGCCAGGCTTATAGGTTGTGTATAGAGCCTTGTTGGTTTCTTCCTTTGTCCTGGGTTTCACCTTTGATTCCGTCAATCGGAATCTGTACCCTGTGCCAGTATATGCACCCAGAAGATCAACAATCGACTTCTCTGTGATGATGATTCTTCTGCCAGCAATGTAAGAAACCACCTGATTGTCATCACAGTCGGCGTGTTTCCAGAATTCCTTCACCAGCTTGACATAGACTAGACCTCGAAGCCTATTGAAGTACTCTTCCTAGCCTTGAACACGAACTTCAGGACGAAGATCATACCCATTTGCAGCTATGTTGTCCAGGTCGAATCTTCATTAAGCAAGAACCTGGAGTTCTTCAGGAGCATAGACACAATGAACGGCACAACCCCGTTCTGTAAGAGGGATCATCTGCCCTTGAGCTTGAGCTTGAGCTTCTGGTTGATTTCTTTGATTTGCAGAAGCCGATTGCCCGGTAATTTGACCTACTTCCATAACTGGAAATCTGGTTCCTTCGGCAGTTTCTCCTCTGTTGGATTTCACCATTTTTGAATCGGTTGAAGGTTTGGGTAGAAAGGAAGAGGATGAAATAAGAGAGAGAGAGAGATCGTGGGGATTAAGGGATTTTGCAATCGAAGAGAGAGAGAGAGTAAAATCAGAAGTGATGGAGAACGTGTGTGTATAGTTGGTTTTTGAAAATAACCGTTGTTGATTAAAAAGCAAAGTAAAAATCAACGGTTGAAAATTAAAGACATCATAGCAGCAGCTAAAACCAATAGCACATGTTGGAGAGAAGCACATCAACATTCATTACGACAGACTGTCAGCACGGGCACAAGGAACGATGTATCATAGCTACTGACACACGTTTACTATCTCAGCTTTAGAGTGAGCACCAATGGGTACTTAAACTCTGATGGAGTTACCTTCTGAACTAGACATCTTCTGATAGAGAAGCATCATAGTCAGAGGTTCTGATCCATCTTCATGCTGGACAAAAGTCCATATTCAGATTTTTCAGAATGAAATTAAATCTATCCTCTGCTAAGGGCTTTGTAAAGATATCTTCCCATTGATGGTCAGTATCAACAAACTTCAGAAGAAGTACGCCCTTCTGAACATAATCTCTAATAAAATAATACTTTACCTCAATGTGTTTTGCCCTTGAATGTAAGATAGGATTCTTACTCAGTGGGATTGCAGCAGTGTTATCACAATAGATTGGAATGTTGCTCTCAAGGATTTGATAATCCTCCAGCTGATGTTTCATCCAGAGCATCTGAGTGCTGCATATTGCTGCTGAGATATATTCTGCCTCTGCAGTAGATAGTGCAATGGTTGATTGCCTCTTGCTTGCCCATGAGACTAAATTGCTTCCCAGAAATTGACAATTTCCAGAAGTGCTTTTTCTTTCTGTTCTATCTCCAGCATAATCAGCATCACAGTAACCTGAAAGCTTATACTCTGATGTTTTCTTATACATCAAGCCAAGGTTAGTGGTGCCTTTCAGATATCTCAGGATCCTCTTAACCACAGTTAAGTGGGTTTCCCTTGGATCTGATTGAGCACATAAATGTACACTAAACAAAATATCTGGCGTAGATGCAGTTAAGTATAGAAGTGATCCTATCATACCACGATAGAGCTTCTAACAAACTTTACCACTTGCATCTTCTTTCTCCAGGATGCATGTAGGATGCATTGGAGTCTTGGCAATTGTAGATTCCAGCATATTGAACTTCTTCAGAAGTTCTTTAGTGTATTTGCTCTGATGGATATATGTTCCTTCTGGTGTTTGATCAACTTGTATTCCCAGAAAGTACTGTTCTCCCATCATACTCATTTCAAATTAAGCCTGCATCATCTCAGAAAATTCTTTGCATAGAGATTGATTAGCAGAACCAAATATAATATCATCGACATAAATTTGCACAATTAAGATATCATCTTTGTAAGTTTTGCAAAAGAGAGTTGTATCTACTTTACCCCTTACAAACTCATTCTTCAGAAGGAATGAGCTGAGTCTCTCATACCATGCTCTGGGAGCTTGCTTCAGACCAGAGAGAGATTTCTTCAACTTGAAAACATGGTCTGGGTTCTTCTCATCTTCAAAACCTGGGGGTTGATGAACATAGACTTCCTCTGAGATGTAACCATTTAGGAAGGCACTCTTAACATCCATCTGATGAAGAATTATGTTGTGATTCACTGAGAACGGGATCAACAGTCTGATTGCTTCTAGTCTTGCTACTGGAGCAAATGTCTCAGTGTAGTCTATTCCTTCCTGATGACTGTAGCCTTGAGCAACTAGCCTTGCCTTGTTCCTGACTACATCTCCTTTCTCATTTAGCTTGTTTCTGAACACCCATTTGGTTCCAATTACATGGACACTTTGAGGTTTCTTCACTAGGCTCCAAACATCATTCTTGGAAAATTGATTCAGTTCTTCTTCCATTGCCAGAATCCAGTCCTTGTCTTGAAGAGCTTCATCAATTGACTTAGGTTCAATTAAGGACACTAATCCTTTCAGACTGAGCAAGGTCTCTTCAGAGGGTCTGAAGGCTGATCTGGTTCTGACTGGTTCATCTTTGTTGCATAGAATCAATTCCTTAGGATGAGCCGCAGTGATTCTACTCTTCTTCTGAGACTGTGAATCAGAGGGACCAGCTTCTTCTGATTCATCTTCCTCTGGCTCAGCTTCCTCTGGAGCTTTGCCTTTGTTAGAAACATTTATGCTTAAATCTGCAAACTTCTAAACTAGCTTTGACTGATCAGAGTCAAGCTTATCATCAAATCTAACATGTATAGATTCTTCAATTGTTTTAGCATCAGTATTATAAAATCTAAAACCTTTAGATCTATCAGAGTAACCAAGTAATAGACATTTAGAAGATTTAGCATCAAACTTATGAAGGTATGAAAAACGGTAGAAAGGGGGGGTTTGAATAACGTTTTCAGTACAGAAATACCACCTTAAAGATTTATACAAATCTTTCGAGAACTTAAGTGCTAAAGATAAGAGATAGAAAAGCACACAAGGATTTTATCCTGGTTCACTTGATAAATCACTCAAGCTACTCCAGTCCACCCGTTAAGGTGATTTCTTCCTTCTTAGAATGAAGGCAATCCACTAATCAGGTAAGAGTTACAACTGCACTTGAAACCTACAAGTGACTAACAATTACACTGACTTAGCTCACACTAAGATTCACTCTCTTAGTCTTCTCTAGGATCCGATCAACCTTGATCTCCTAAAGGAACTAAACAAACTGTTTATCAAGGAAATGTTTACAAGAGATTTGCTTCTAAAAAGCTGATAGTAAACACAATGAATTTCAGATGAAAGAAAGCTTAGAATATTTTGAATATGTCTTGCGCGTGTGTATTGTTTCTTCTTAGTTTCTTAGCCGCTTCTTTCAATCTTCAGCCTTTATATATACTCCAAGGATTAGGGTTGAGCGTTGCATGGGAAATGCTACCGTTGGAGGGCAGTTCTGGAAAATCCAGCTTCTGCTGTGGCTGAGAACGTTAGGTAGGTCGTCAGGAAGGTACACTTGCTTTTGTACTTGGATAGCGACTTGACCTTTTAACCTAGGAGACTTCTGATCAGGGGAATGCTTCATATTGGAACTTGTGAGGCCGGTTGATCAGAGTCAGAGGGAAAGCACAGATCCTCTGACCATTGTATCTTCTGATTCTGAACTCAGAGGGAAGAACATGGCCTTCAGAGTTTCTTGCTTCTGGACTTCAGAGTTTCCACTATTCAGCTTCTGGATCTTCAGAGTCTTCTACACCATCAGAACATCTGAACCTTCAGTGTTTCTTGGCTATCAGAACTTCTGGATCTTCAGAGCTTCTAGCGACTGAGTCCACATCAGAGTTTGTATAGCTCCAGAACTTCTGAAGCTTTTCCACTGTTCATACTGAACATGGTGAATGCGAAAGCGTTGCTTGGGTTACCCTTTATACACAGTGCTTCTGATTTGTGTGAGATTGAGTTGAGGTCAGAGCCTGTAAATAGCACACTCAGAAAAACACGTTAGAGTACCACAATTGTTCATATCAAAAGGTTAACTTGTAATCATCAAAACATAGAGTTGTACTACTAGATCAAAACTTGATCTTACAATCTCCCCCTTTTTGATGATGACAAAACTAAGATTTTTGATGAACAATTCTTAAACATTAAACTGAATTCACTCAGAGTTTAGAGATATAGAATAAGACTTATCCTGATGTGAATAGTTTATCTTGCTCATTCTGAATTCAAGTCACTGCTTGATTCTGAGCTTAGCTCCCCCTGAATCTAATACTTGATGAAAACGTTAGTAAAGTCTAGATTCTGAGCTAAAACATATAAGAGTTCAGAGTGAAAAGCTTATGACATAGATGAAAAACGAATAATCAGAGCGCATAAGTGATCAGAGTCATAGACAGGGTATCAGAGTCTTGGGTATCAGAGTCAACTAAGAATCACTTCAGAAGAAGTGAAATGTATTCCTTGTATTTGCCCAGTGACACATCTATGGTCATGAAGGTGGAACTCTTAAAATCTCCAAAATAAAAATAAGTCACACTAACACATCTTACACATCAAAAACTGGGTGTACTCCCCCTTTTTGTCATAAGCAAAAAGCTTGGGGTGTGAAAAACTTAGCTTGAAGTACAAGGTACTCCCCCTTAGAGAAGGTCTAAGTTTAAAGAAAATGAAGACGATGTAAGAATCAGAGTTAGGCGATAATAAATATAGGAGTTAATGCAAGGGATGAACGTTTACCACCGGTCAAGTGAGTAAATAGAAGGGTCAGTTACCAAGAACTTAACCTCGAGAAACTGTAGGAGCATTAACTTTCAGAGAGAAAGTGAAGCCTATAAAAAAAACGTTGGAGAGAAAGGTAAGCTTCACACCTCGAATAATTTTCAGGAAGAAAAAGAATTGCATCATACAAAATGGCATTGGAAGAGCTCAGAAGGAAGGCGTTTGAGGAAGATATGTTCCTCAATATTAGACATCCCGATGGTACAAAGACCATACAAGAGCTGACGAAGACACTGCTGGAAGAAGATCTTGGTCCAGAGATGGAGAAAGATCTGAAGGAGTTCCTCTGCTTCGTGGAAGAGATTCAGGAGCTTTGCCGGCGGGAGCTGAATCTGCTGGAAGAGAAGGAGACTGTGGAAAAGAGACTTAAGACGACAGAAGATAGTCTAGAGAGAGATGAGCTGAGCATCAGACTCGGCAACATAGAGTATACACTGGATCGTCTGGAGAAGGAAAGAGTGGAGCAGCGCCAAGAATGCAGAAGAATGAGGAAGGATCCTCCATTCTAGATATAGGGAATAATGTATGATGGAAAGAATTAAGATGTAAACATAGAACAATTATGAATAAAACAGGTTTTGCAAACATATGTGACACAAATATATATAGATAGATGCATATAGAATCACAAACGAACAAATGAAAGTAAGTAAATAAATAAAAAGAAACAGAGTTTAACAAAAAGGAAAACAAAGTAAACGAAAGAATAAAAAGAAGAGATCCTAAGACTAAGGTTTGTCAGTGCGGCGCAGAAGTTCCATCATCATTTGCTTCATCTCAATCAGCATGGATTCATGAGTGTCAAGACGGTGTTCCATGATGTCGAGTCTGGATGAGCTTGTCTGAGTAGAGCTGGAAGGAACGTTCTGAGCAGCTTGAGGTTCTGGAATGGAAGCAGAAGCAGCAGGAGTAAACATAACTGGTGCAAGTCGCTCTGCCTCAGCCTCAGCTTCAAGACGCTCTGCCTCAAGCCTGGCTTGTTCAGCCTTAGCTGCTGCTTGACGTGCAGCGTCTTTTTCTTGTTCTTTCTTTCTCTTGGCTTCTTCAATGGCTTCAAGAAGCTTGTTTCTCTGTTCTAGTTCGTGAAGAGCAACCCTCCTAGCAAGCCTTTGCTTTGCAGCCTCAATGCTCTGACTTCCCTCTGCATGCAGGAGCTGCAGCATAACGGGAAACTGAGCCACCAGCCAAGTGCTCAAATTGTTCCACTCATCAGCCACATGTTCAGCATTCTCACTGAGGTCAGTCTGACCGTGCACATTGCGGAGCCTCAAGGAGGCTTCATGATTGAAGATATTGATGCACTCAGAGAGAGATGTGGGTTGAAGGTGAGTATAGGGAATTATGGAGAGGTTGGTCTCAGGAGAGGCTGGGTGATTGCTGCTATGAGCTTCAGAGGCCCCTTGTGGAGAACCAATGTTAATTATGGGAGCATTGGGTTCAGAGGTTCCACGGTGAGGGTCTGAAGTTTCAACCAGAGGGTGAGGTGATCTAACCGAGGATTGGTTAGATACTGATTGTTCGGGTTCAGGGTCTGGTTGAATTGGCTCTTGTTGGTCAGGGACAGGGTGAGCTTGTTGAACTAGGGGATCTGCCTCTTGGATAGGATGGGCCAAGATAGGTTCATCTGGGTCAACTAGACGTTCAGGTCTAGGGCCAGGATATTGCCTAGGGCTTGGACATGTAAGGTAATATTCTTCCAAGGCAGATACCTTCTCTTTCCTAACCTCCATGAATTTTCTAATTGATTCAGAGGTATTGGAGGGAGGAGAGTCAATCACATTGATGGGGAAGGATACAGGTGTGAAGGCTGATGAAGAGTCTGTATCCGTGGTTCTGACAGCAGGACGTGCTGATGCTCTGGGGGCAGAGTGATCAGACGTTCTGGGTTGTGGTTCTGTTTGGTTTTGGATGAGTGGTTCAGAAAGAGATGGGTCATATGGAATGGTAAGGAGAGAGGTTGGATCTTCTGACCTAGAGGGTTGGTTCTGAAGCAAATTCCAGAGAGGTGCTTCAGTAGGAGAAGGTTGAAAGAAGGAAGATCTTGGGGAATGTGGTGGAGTGGTGGTTTGTGCGGCTGGTTGGGTTTCAGGAATAGGAGTGAGGGGGTTTGAAGAGTGTTGGAGTAAGGCAGAAATTGGGAGTGCATCAAATAAATTCAAATCATCATCAGAGGCAAGTGCAGGCTTACTTGTATGTGCTGATGATCGAGTCACTCTGGCAGGAGGTTCAGTCCTTCTGACCTCTGCAGCAGCTGGTTCCACCCGAGTAGGCTTCACCACAATTCTGACTTTCTTCTGCTTCTTCTTTGGAGGACCATCCTCACTATCATCACCATCATCAGCAGCAGGCTTGCTCTTCGGTTTCTTGACCAGAGGGACATCAGATTCCTCTGAGGATTCTTCCAGAACCATCTTCCTCTTGGTTTTCTTCTTTGGAGGAGAAGAATACTCTGGAGCTGGTGGAAGTCTGCTGACAAAATCATCAAGGTCAATCTCGAATCCTTGAGCCCTGAGGTCTTCAACATAGCATCTGATGGCTTCAGGATGGTCTGCTTGAGTCCACAGAGGGTAGTCTTTCAGAGGCATTCTTCTTCCTCTGATCTCAGAAGATGTGTCCTCATGAGGAGGAGCAATCTTCTTCTGGACCAAACCCATCTTCTTCAGAGAGTTGGCAGTGAAGACATCGTTGACAATTGTGCTCAAGTCCTCTGTGCAACCAGCATCGATCAAATCTTGCACCAAGTTGCTTTCAATGAGAAAGTCTGAGAGCAGCCTCCCAAAAGGGATATATTTGATTGCAGACTTGATGGAGGCGGTGGTGCGAGACTTCCGGATGCATTCCTTCAAATAGGAGAACAGGAAGTAGGGAAGGCAGATCTTCTCCTTGTCTTGAATGAAGAACAGCATCGCCTTCTGGTTGAAGTTGATGTAGTCTGGAGAACTGCCCTTTGGTCGTTGATTGATGCAGTTGAGCAGGATCTTGTGCCAGATTCTCAGTTTGGGGTGAAGGTCCATCACCTTGTAGCTCGTCTTGCCCGGTTTGAAGGTGGTGTACAGGGCCTTGTTGACTATGTCCTTGGTTCTGGGTTTCAGCTTCGATTCCGTCAGTGAGAACCGATACCCATGAGCAGTTTCTGCACCTAGCAGATTCACGAATGACTTCTCCGTGATGATGATCTTCCTACCCAGTATGTAAGAAACCACCTGAGTGTCATCACAGTCGGCGTGCTTCCAGAATTCCTTTACCAGCTTCTCATACACCGGTCCTCGAAGTCGATTAAAGTAGTTTCCCCAACCTTGAGCTTGGACTTCAGGACGAAGATCAAACCCATTTGCAGCCAAGTTGTCGAGGTTGAATCTCCATTCTGCCAGGACTTGGAGTTCCTCAGGAGGAAATACACAGTGAACGGCACAGCCCCGTTCTGCAATAGGAACAATCTCCTCTTGAGCTTGAGCTTGTTCTTGTGCTGGGTTCTCAGAGCCCTGTTGACCCGTTGCCAAACCGACTACCATGTGAGGGAACTGAGGTGCATCTGCAGTAGATCTTCTGGTTTGTCTCACCATTTTGAAGAGGTTGAAGGTTTGAGGTAGAAGATGAAGTTTGAAGGATGAGGAGAGATCGAGAGAGAAATCAAGAAGGAGGCGGTTTTGAAAAGCAGAGAGTGCGAGAGTGAAAACCGGAAGTGAGAGAGAACGTGTGTGTATAGTGGGTTTTATCAAATAACCGTTGTTGATTCAAAAAGCACTTTAAGATCAACGGTTGAAAATTAAAGATAGATAGTAACAGTAAAATACACAATCACACACAGGAGATAAGCATATCTACACGCAATCATAACAGACTGTCACACGGGCACAAGGAACTATGCATCAGAAATTCTGACGCACGTGTTGTTGTCTCAGCTTCAGAGTCAGTACCAGTGGGCACACATACTCTGATTGAGTTACCTTCTGAACTAGACATCTTCTGATCAAGAAGTATCATAGTCAGAGGTTCTGATCCATCTTCACTCTGGACAAAAGTCCATGTTTAGATTTTTCAGAATAAAATTAAATCTATCTTCAGCTAAGGGCTTTGTAAAGATATCTGCCCATTGATGGTCAGTATCAACAAACTTCAGAAGAAGTACGCCCTTCTGTACATAATCTCTAATAAAATGATACTTTACCTCAATGTGCTTTGCCCTTGAATGTAAGATAGGATTCTTACTTAATGAGATTGCAGCAGTGTTATCACAATAAATTGGGATATTGCTCTCAAGGATCTGATAATCCTCCAGCTGATGTTTCATCCAGAGCATCTGAGTGCTGCATATTGCTGCTGAGATATATTCTGCCTCTGCAGTTGATAGTGCAATGGTTGATTGCCTCTTGCTTGCCCATGAGACAAGATTGCTTCCCAGAAATTGACAATTTCCAGAAGTACTTTTTCTCTCTGTTCTATCTCCAGCATAATCAGCATCACAATAACCTGAAAGCTTATACTCTGATGTTTTCTTATACATCAAGCCAAGGTTAGTGGTGCCTTTCAGATACCTTAGGATCCTCTTAACAGCAGTTAAGTGGGTTTCCCTTGGATCTGATTGGAAACGAGCACATAAATGAACACTAAATAATATGTCTGGCCTAGATGCAGTTAAGTATAGAAGTGAACCTATCATGCCACGATAGAGCTTCTGACATACTTTACCACTTATATCTTCTTTTTCCAGAATGCATGTTGGATGCATTGGAGTCTTGGCCACTGTAGATTCCAGCATATTGAACTTCTTCAGAAGTTCTTTAGTATACTTGCTCTGATGGATATATGTTCCTTCTGGTGTTTGATCAACTTGTATTCCCAGAAAGTACTTTAATTCTCCCATCATACTCATCTCAAATTCAGCCTGCATCATCTCAGAAAATTCTTTGCATAGAGATTGATTAGCAGAACCAAATATAATATCATCAACATACATTTGCACAATTAAGATATCATCTTTATAAGTCTTGCAAAAGAGAGTTGTATCTACTTTACCCCTTACAAACTCATTCTCCAGAAGGAATGAGCTAAGTCTCTCATACCATGCTCTGGGAGCTTGCTTCAGACCGTAGAGTGATTTCTTCAATTTGAACACATGGTCTGGTTTCTTTTCATCTTCAAAACCTGGGGGTTGATGAACATAGACTTCCTCTGAGATATAACCATTTAGGAAGGCACTCTTTACGTCCATCTGATGTAGAATTATGCTGTGATTTACTGAGAAAGAAATCAATAGTCTGATTGCTTCCAGTCTTGCTACTGGAGCAAATGTTTCAGTGTAGTCTATTCCTTCCTGCTGACTGTAGCCTTGAGCAACTAGCCTTGCCTTGTTTCTGACTACATCTCCTTTCTCATTTAGCTTGTTTCTGAATACCCATTTCGTTCCAATAACATGAACATTCTCAGGCTTCTTCACTAGGCTCCAAACATCGTTCTTGGAAAATTGATTCAGTTCTTCTTCCATGGCCAGAATCCAATCCTTGTCCTGAAGAGCTTCATCTATGGACTTGGGTTCAATTAAGGACACCCAATCCTTTCAGACTCATCAAGGTCTCTTCAGAGGGTCTGAAGGCAGATCTGGTTCTGACTGGTTCATCTTTGTTGCCCAGAATCAATTCCTTAGGATGAGCTGCAGTGATTCTGCTCTTCTTCAGAGTTTTGTGAGTT